>NC_069502.1:59684056-59984056 GCF_027579735.1 Bombina bombina | reverse complement strand
CACCAGGGAAATTGTAGTACTGGCAATATTCTTATAGAATATCCCCAGGGAAATAGTAGTACTAGCAGCATTCTTATAGACTCTCGCCAGGGAAATAGTAGAACTAGCAGCATTCTTATAGACTCTCACCAGGGAAATAGTAGTACTAGCAGCATTCTTATAGATTCTGACCAGGGAAATAGTAAAACTAGCAGCATTCTTATAGACTCTCACAAGGGAAATAGTAGTACTAGCTACATTCTTGTAGGCTCACCAGGCAAATAGTAGTACAAGCAGCATTCTTATAGACTCTCACCAGGGAAATAGTAGTACTAGCAGCATTCTTATAGACTCTCACCTGGGAAATAGTAGTACTAGCAGCATTTTTATAGACTCTCACCAGGGAAATAGTAGTACAAGCGAGCATTCTTGTAGACTCTCATCAGGGAAATAGTAGTACTAGCAGCTTTTTTAAAGAATCTCATCAGGGAAATAGAAGTACTAGCAGCATTCTTATAGAATCTCACCAGGGAAATAGTAGTAATAGCTGCATTCTTATAGGCTCACCAGGGAAATAGTAGCACTAGAAACATTCTTATAGGCTCTCACCAGGGAAATAGTAGTACTAGCAGCATTCGTATAGACTCTCAACAGGGAAATAGTAGTACTAGCAGCATTCTTATAGACTCTCACCAGGAAAAAAAGTAGTAATAGCTGCATTCTTATAGGCTCTACAGGAAAATAGTAGTACTAGCTGCATTCTTATAGGCTTACCAGGAAAAGAGTGGTACTAGCAGCATTCTTATAGACTCTCCCCAGGGAAAAAGTAATACTAGCAGCATTCTTATAGACTCTCACCAGGTAATTAGTAGTACAGGCAGCAGTCTTGCGTTTTAGGGTAAAAAGTTGTTTTAGATCATTCCACCAGGGAAATTGTAGTACTGGCAATATTCTTATAGAATCTCCCCAGGGAAATAGTAGTACTAGCAGCATTCTTATAGACTCTCACCAGGGAATTAGTAGAACTAGCAGCATTCTTATAGACTCTCACCAGGGAAATAGTAGTACTAGCAGCATTCTTATAGATTCTCACCAGGTAAATAGTAAAACTAGCAGCATTCTTATAGACTCTCACCAGGGAAATAGTAGTACTAGGTACATTCTTGTAGGCTCACCAGGCAAATAGTAGTACAAGCAGCATTCTTATAGACTCTCACCAGGGAAATAGTAGTACTAGCAGCATTCTTATAGACTCTCACCTGGGAAATAGTAGTACTAGCAGCATTTTTATAGACTCTCACCAGGGAAATAGTAGTACAAGCGAGCATTCTTGTAGACTCTCATCAGGGAAATACTAGTACTAGCAGCATTTTTAAAGAATCTCATCAGGGAGATAGAAGTACTAGCAGCATTCTTATAGAATCTCACCAGGGAAATAGTAGTAATAGCTGCATACTTATAGGCTCACCAGGGAAATAGTAGCACTAGAAACATTCTTATAGGCTCACCAGGGAAATAGTAGTACTAGCAGCATTCTTATAGACTCTCAACAGGGAAATAGTAGTACTAGCAGCATTCTTATAGACTCTAACCAGGAAAAATAGTAGTAATAGCTGCATTCTTATAGGCTCTCCAGGGAAATATTAGTACTAGCTGCATTCTTGTAGGCTCACCAGGGAAATAGTAGTAGTAGCTGCATTCTTATAGGCTCACCAGGGAAATAGAAGTACTAGCTGCATTCGTATAGGCTCACCAGGGAAATAGTAGTACTAGCTACATTCTTATAGACTTTGCAGATTTTGTTATCCTGAAATGCCTTTAGAAGTCTGCTCATCCTGTTAGATACCTATGGCTGTCATATGGTTACTGAGTGTTGATGTATTCTGATGACAATAAGTTAATGTCACACATGTAAATTAGTTTTTTCCTTCCTGCATGAACAAAGGGATTACATGAACTCAGCCGATACATTGTGATTGAACCCTATATTAAATTCAGTTTGCGGTAAATCCCAATCTTACCTGTGGATACCTATAAATTCCAGTTAGTGTTGCTATAGAAACAGAGGAAGACGACAACATGTGTCCAACAAAGGCAGCCACTCTTGTGTTCTTGTGACAGTCATAATTTGGAGACCCATTTTGCTTTCCTGATAAGGTAATCAGAGCGGCCTGCACAGCTTTATTCTCCATTTGACAGGTGTCATAGATTTCATATCCCAGCGAAATATTCGGCAGGATATCAAAGCGGTGGTTAATCTCATCAATAGCAAATGTAAAAGCCAAGAAATGGCGCAGACACTGAACAGATGGCCTGAAATCAGAAAATACATCATCTTATATTACTCTCTAAACAAAACACTCCTTAACTTAAAATAAATCATTGTACAGGGTAACTTTTCATTCTATAAATTGTCAGCATAAGATAAACTTGTTCCTTTAGTAATTGCACTAATTACATTTTCAAAATTGATGCCATCTCAATATAAAATGTGAATATTTGATTACAAGTGATATTTTAGTCAATTGTCACCATTCTTTGGTCCCATATATATGGCTAGAAGTGATGGACAGATAGTAAGCGATCTGTATAGAAAGCCCATTACCAGAAACACAATCCTACATGCCAAAAGCTGTCACCCCAAGCATGTGCCATTTGCTGTTGCAAAAGGGCAGTTTATTTGTATAAAATGAAATTGTACTGAAGAACAAACTTATATCAAACAAAGAACAGAAATGAAAGAGAGACTAAAACAAAGAGGATATCCCAAATATGTATTGGAGAGAGCACAAACACAAGTAGATAGAATGGACAGACAGTCATTACTACAACACTCAAAAAGCAAACAGAAAACCACATCCAACCCAAGTGACCAGGTCACCTTTGTTACTGAGTACAGTGAAGAATACAATAGCATATGTAGAATTGTGAAAAAACACTTTGCACTTCTAGCAGCAGATGACAAATTAACAAAATGTGTGGAAAATGGTTTGCACTGCTCCTATAGAAGAGGCAAGACCATTGGGAATTATCTATCTCCCTCAGAATTGCCTAGTCCAGAAACTCCTTCACATGGCTCCTGGCTTAGACATAAGGGGATGTACAAGTGTGGCAAGACTAGATGCAGACCATGTGAATTTGCTATATTCTCCAACAAATTTCACTCAGAAGTGACTGGAGAAGAGTTCAACATTCAGTCTTGCCTCAACTGCACATCCTCTTATGTCATTTATGTCCTGACTTGTACCCAATGTAATCTGCAATACGTGGGTCTCACGACGACTGATGTAAATACGAGGATAAGGAATCACCTATCCTCCATCAAGATTGGGGAAGCAACTACACCATTAGTGAAACATTTTAAAACCATACATAACAAAAGTAACAATTCTCTAAAATGGCAGGCTATAGAATGGGTGAAACATCCTCCAAGGGGAGGTGACAGAGACAAGGCCTTGGGGAAGCGTGAGATGTTTTGGATCTTTAGATTGCAAACACGCGTCCCCAAGGGCCTTAACTCGGAGTACGATCTAATTAATTATTGGAAATAGACTGTATATATTGATTAATCTATCCATTCTTTGATCGTGCCATAAGTGATTTATCCATTTACTCCCACTTACAAGCATATATGGATTAACGTGTGCAATTGAATGTATACTTACGTATACTTAGAACTCTTTGATCCAAGTACACTTTATCCATGTATGCTTGTTTTACCAAATTCTCCAGTCATTCAATATTTGGACATTTTTTGACTTATTTCCTATTCTGATTTCAATTCTTTATCCCATCAACTTTTGTATTATCCATGAATTTTGGGATACCTTCAATAACTTATCTTGTATATATTCATTTTGTCATATAGATATCCCCATGTACAAAATTGTAACAAATAGCTTCTGAAGTGTCATACTATATAATGTAACATATTATATATGATAGGAGTTATGGTATTAACATTTGTGCAATATTTAGCACTAAAGGAAAATTTCCCTATATGCTCTTAGTTAAATTGAGCTATATAATTGTGATTCAAATATTTCCCATCTCTTAGATAAGTATGTTACTATGTTGTGTTTATATGACATTGCCCCCCACCCCACAAACTCTGTTGGAACGTAACCTTCCTTTTGCCCATTGTTATTATATATTTTTTCTATGCCAATATATCTTATCTGTCTATCTATCAGAATTTATACAGATTGACTATTAGTCATGAATGCACTTTACAAATAAGTTAATTAACTTACGGCTAGATTTAGAGTTTGGCGTTAGCCGTCAAAACCAGCGTTAGAGGCTCCTAACGCTGGTTTTGGGCTACCGCTGGTATTTAGAGTCAGTCAGGAAAGGGTCTAACGTTAACTTTGCAGCCGCGACTTTTCAATACCGCAGATCCCCCGTATCCTATCTTTTCAATCGGATCTTTCTAACGCCGGTATTTAGAGTCTTGGCTGAAGTGAGCGTTAGAAATCTAACAACAAAACTCCAGCCGCAGAAAAAAGTCAGTAGTTAAGAGCTTTTTGGGCTAACGCCGGTTTATAAAGCTCTTAACTACTGTGCTCTAAAGTACACTAACACCCATAAACTACCTATGTACCCCTAAACCGAGGCACCGCCACTCTATTAAAAAATTTTAACCCCTAATCTGCCGACCGCACACCGCCGCCAGCTACGTTATCCCTATGTACCCCTAATCTGCTGCCCCTAACACCGCCAACCCCTATATTATATTTATTAACCCCTAATCTGCCGTCCCAACGTCGCCTCCACCTACCTACAATTATTAACCCCTAATCTGCCGACCGGACCTCACCGCCACTATAATAAATGTATTAACCCCTAATCTGCCTCACTCCCGCCTCAATAACCCTATAATAAATAGTATTAACCCCTAATCTGCCCTCCCTAACATCGCCGACACCTAACTTCAAGTATTAACCACTAATCTGCCGTCCGGACCTCACTGCTACTCTAATAAATGTATTAACCCCTAAAGCTAAGTCTAACCCTAACACTAACACCCCCCTAAGTTAAATATAATTTAAATCTAACGAAATAAATTAACTCTTATTAAATAAATTATTCCTATTTAAAGCTAAATACTTACCTGTAAAATAAACCCTAATATAGCTACAATATAAATTATAATTATATTGTAGCTATTTTAGGATTAATATATATTTTACAGGCAACTTTGTAATTATTTTAACCAGGTACAATAGCTATTAAATAGTTAATAACTATTTAATGGCTACCTAGTTAAAATAATTACAAAATTACCTGTAACCTAAGTTACAATTAAACCTAACACTACACTATCAATAAATTAATTAAATAAAATACCTACAATTATCTACAATTAAACCTAACACTACACTATCAATAAATTAATTACATACAATACTTACAAATAAATACAATTAAATAAACTAACTAAAGTACAAAAAATAAAAAAGAGCTAAGTTACAAAAAATAAAAAAATATTTACAAACATTAGACAAATATTACAACAATTTTAAACAAATTACACCTACTCTAAGCCCCCTAATAAAATAACAAAGCCCCCCAAAATAAAAAAAATGCCCTACCCTATTCTAAAATTAAAATAGAAAAGCTCTTTTACCTTACCAGCCCTTAAAAGGGCCCTTTGCGGGGCATGCCCAAAGAATTCAGCTCTTTTGCCTGTAAAAAAAAAAACATACAATACCCCCCCCCAACATTACAACCCACCACCCACATACCCCTAATCTAACCCAAACCCCCCTTAAATAAACCTAACACTAAGCCCCTGAAGATCTCCCTACCTTGTCTTCACCACACCGGGTCCCGATCTGTCCAGAAGAGCCTCCGAAATCTTCATCCAAGCCCAAGCGGGGGCTGAAGAGTGACGTCCATCCTCCGGCTGAAGTCTGGATCCAAGCGGCGGCTAAAGAATTCCATCTTCGGGCAGAAGTCTTCATCCTATCCGGGCAGAAGAGTCGATCCGGACCAGCAAACATCTTCATCCAAGCCGCATCTTCTATGTTCTTCCATCCGATGACGACCGGCTCCATCTTGAAGACCTCCGGCGTGGATCCATCCTCTTCTTCCGACGACTAGACGACGAATGAAGGTTCCTTTAAGGGACATCATCCAAGATGGCGTCCCTCGAATTCCGATTGGCTGATAGGATTCTATCAGCCAATCGGAATTAAGGTAGCAAAATTCTGATTGGCTGATGGAATCAGCCAATCAGATTCAAGTTCAATCCGATTGGCTGATCCGATCAGCCAATCAGATTGAGCTCGCATTCTATTGGCTGATCGGAACAGCCAATAGAATGCGAGCTCAATCTGATTGGCTGATCGGATCAGCCAATCGGATTGAACTTGAATCTGATTGGCTGATTCGATCAGCCAATCAGAATTTTCCTACCTTAATTCCAATTGGCTGATAGAATCCTATCAGCCAATCGGAATTCGAGGGACGCCATCTTGGATGACGTCCCTTAAAGGAACCTTCATTCGTCGTCTAGTCGTCGGAAGAAGAGGATGGATCCGTGCCGGAGGTCTTCAAGATGGAGCCGGTCGTCATCGGATGGAAGAACATAGAAGATGCGGCTTGGATGAAGATGTTTTCCGGTCCGGATCGACTCTTCTGCCCGGATAGGATGAAGACTTCTGCCTGAAGATGGAATTCTTTAGCCGCCGCTTGGATCCAGACTTCAGCCGGAGGATGGACGTCACTCTTCAGCCCCCGCTTGGGCTTGGATGAAGATTTCGGAGGCTCTTCTGGACCGATCGGGACCCAGTGTGGTGAAGACAAGGTAGGGAGATCTTCAGGGGCTTAGTGTTAGGTTTATTTAAGGGGGGTTTGGGTTAGATTAGGGGTATGTGGGTGGTGGGTTGTAATGTTGTGGGGGTATTGTATGTTTGTTTTTTTTACAGGCAAAAGAGCTGAATTCTTTGGGGCATGCCCCGCAAAGGGCCCTTTTAAGGGCTGGTAAGGTAAAAGAGCTTTTCTATTTTAATTTTAGAATAGGGAAGGGCATTTTTTTTATTTTGGGGAGCTTTGTTATTTTATTAGGGGGCTTAGAGTAGGTGTAATTAGTTTAAAATTGTTGTAATATTTTTCCAATGTTTGTAAATATTTTTTTATTTTTTGTAACTTAGTTCTTTTTTATTTTTTGTACTTTAGTTAGTTTATTTAATTGTATTTATTTGTAGGTATTGTATTTAATTAATTTATTGATAGTGTAGCGTTAGGTTTAATTGTAACTTAGGTTAGGATTTATTTTACAGGTAATTTTGTAATTATTTTAACTAAGTAGCCATTAAATAGCTATTAACTATTTAATAGCTATTGTACCTGGTTAAAATAATTACAAATTTGCCTGTAAAATAAATATTAATCCTAAAATAGCTACAATATAATTATTATTTATATTGTAGCTATATTAGGGTTTATTTTACAGGTAAGTATTTAGCTTTAAATAGGAATAATTTATTTAATAAGAGTTAATTTTTTTCGTTAGATTTAAATTATATTTAACTTAGGGGGGTGTTAGTGTTAGGGTTAGACTTAGCTTTAGGGGTTAATACATTTATTATAGTAGCGGTGAGGTCCGGTCGGCAGATTAGGGGTTAATAATTGTAGGTAGGTGGCGGCGACGTTGGGGGTGGCAGATTAGGGGTTAATAAATATAATATAGGGGTCGGCGGTGTTAGGGGCAGCAGATTAGGGGTACATAGGTATAATGTAGGTTGCCGCGGTGTACGGAGCGGCAGATTAGGGGTTAATAATAATATGCAGGGGTAAGCGATAGCGGGGGCAGCAGATTAGGGGTTAATAAGTGTAAGGTTAGGGGTGTTTAGACTCGGGGTACATGTTAGGGTGTTAGGTGCAGACTTAGGAAGTGTTTCCTCATAAGAAACAATGGGGCTGCGTTAGGAGCTGAACGCTGCTTTTTTGCAGGTGTTAGGTTTTTTTTCAGCTCAAAATGCCCCATTGTTTTCTATGGGGGAATCGTGCACGAGCACGTTTTTGAAGCTGGCCGCGTCCGTAAGCACCGCTGGTATTTAGAGATGCAGTGGCGGTAAATTATGCTCTACGCTCCCTTTTTGGAGCCTAACGCAGCCATTCTGTGAACTCTAAATACCAGCGGTATTTAAAAGGTGCAGGGAAAAAAAAGCATGCGTTAGCTATGCGGGTCGTTACCGACAAAACTCTAAATCTAGGCGCATGTGTGCATTTTATATTGTGCAGTGAACTGGCTACTAATGGGTTAATGGTTTGATTTCAAGCACTTAAAATGAAGGTTTATGATTGGTTAACAGCAGCCTATCATTAAACAGATGTCCCTTTAAATATTTCACACGCTTGCATTACACTAGCTACGACTACGGAACCAGGCCGAAACATGTCAGCCTATGCTTTCGTTTGTTAATCTTTTATGTGCTTCGGTACTTCTATGTGCTTTTACCATATGTGGATTCAAATAAAGACTTTTGCTTTTATAGAAACTTCACCTTGGATCAAAATTTCTTTTTATATAAATATATATATATATATATATATATTTTATATATATATATATACTCTATCCCTCTGTTTATCCTTGTACCCATTGCCTAACCTACTGCAGATATATTCACAGCAAAAACACAAAAAGGAGACAGAGGCGCCACATGTGTAGAACAATCTTACACCAAGGAATCAAGTGATGGGAAGATACAGGGTACTCACAAGTGGAATGGCACTCTCTTGTGCCAGTAGAGGCAGGCTGGTATTAAACAGCAAACCAGCTGGCTGATTCAAGGCAATTCTTCTCACGACCAAATGCCATCCAAAGAGCTGGGTCACTGGAATTGGAGCAGGCTGTGGAAGAGTGTGGAAGGGAGGGCTGTCTGGCCCCTTGGTAGCTGAAAAGGAGTATCTAACACACCGTCTGCCAGGCTTATGTACTTAAAAATATATATTTATTAAAAGGTATATAAAAATACCAAAGGTATAAAACAAAAACTCCTGTCATTTCCTCAGGCTTGTATACTAAAGTCTCACATATAATATGTGAGACTTTAGTATACAATGAAACAAAAGAGTTCTGGATGCTCCTTAGGATATGAAACATAGAAACTTTTATTTGATAATTAAAAATAGCAACATGGATGAACAAGGAGGTAGACAGATAGCAGGCGCAGCACCAGAGCTTACGCGTTTCGGCTATGGAGCCGTAGTCATAGCATGCAGGTGCTGTGCCTGACAGTTGATTTTAAAATTTGTGCTAAATTTTCATTGGTTAAAAAATCAAGAACTCGCCTGCTGGGTTTGGTCTACATTGTAATCACACTGGGGGCAGAGAAGAAGGAACAATGTGATCACTGGGTTACTATGTTGCAAATACATGAATAGATAAACAAGACATGTCATAACTAAGAGTATCCTGCACAGGCAACTCAGAAAAAATTAAGATGCAATATACTGAATAGAAAAAGCCATACATACCTAACATTAATAATGTTATATTGTATAAATATAGATGGAATAGTTACAGTTAAGTTGTGCCTGAATAAAGTGAGTTAGCTAGTCTAATGTACGTGAAGAGTGTTAGAAATAAAGGTAATGTATCGTATAAAGTATATTAAGATGCCACAAGTTATTCCCAATAGTTAATTAGGTCAAACTTGGAATTAAGACCCTTAGGTATTCTGGTGTCAAGTTTGAACATCCAGAACACCTCTTGTTTAGCCAGAATTTGATTGAGATTGCCACCCCTGCTGGGTAATACAACTTTCTCTATAATACACCATCTGAAAGTACTCAGGTTGTTACCATGTTTGCCATGAAAGTGTTGGACCAGAGGCCAAGTTTGCTCCCTCTTACGCCAACCTGTATTTGGGTTGGTGGGAGCTGTGCTGCATCTTTGGAGATGAGAACCCCTTCAAAAAGAACATCAAACTATATAGGAGGTACATTGATGACCTCCTATTGGTTTGGTCAGGGGACTTATCGGATGTTCCCCTTTTTCTCAATTTTCTCAATTCCAATGAGTTGAATTTGAGATTCACCTTTGAACTGCATTGTACTCATATTAACTATCTTGATTTGACCTTAATAGGTATACAAGGGAGTGGTGTATCAACATGCGTCTTAATTCCAAGTTTGACCTAATTAACTATTGGGAATAACTTGTGGCATCTTAATATACTTTATACGATATATTACCTTTATTTCTAACACTCTTCACTTACATTAGACTAGCTAACTCACTTTATTCAGGCATAATAACTTAACTGTAACTATTCCATCTATATTTATACAATATAACATTATTAATGTTAGGTATGTATGCCTTTTTCTATTCAGTATATTGCATCTTAATTTTTTTCTGAGTTGCCTGTGCAGGATACTCTTAGTTAGGACATAATGTACATTTTTTACAGCTCCATTGCCTATTGTTCTCTGTTAACGCTTTGGTATCACTTTGCATTATATATCCATGTTCACTCGCTATGGGTTTTTTGTGATCCCTACTTTAGCAAGTCTATACCATTATTATTATTATTATACAATGTATTAGTCCTGAGCCTTTTCAACATCACAATGTCTTGTTTATCTATTCATGTATTTGCAAGATAGTAACCCAGTGATCACATTGTTCCTTCTTCTCTGCCCCCAGTGTGATTACAATGTAGACCAAACCCAGCAAGCGGGTTCTTGATTTTTAAACCAATGAAAATTTAGCACAAGTTTTAAAATCAACTGTCAGGTACAGCCCCTGCATGCTATGACTACGGCTCCATAGCCGAAACGCGTAAGCCCTGGTGCTGCGCCTGCTAACTGTCTACCCCCTTGTTCATCCATGCTGCTATTTTTAATTATCAAATAAAATGTTCTATGTTTTATATCCTAAGGAGCATCCAGAACTCTTTTGTTTCATGTACCTGCTTCCAGATCTCAGGATCTCTCCCTTCCAGAGCTCCGTTGCACCCACTCCTGTGATTGCCTAAACCCCGCCCACCGCTGCTGAGTATTGGATCACTCCTCGCTACAGACCGGACATACGATCATGAAGGAGGACCTTGACCGAGACGCTGTTACCTCGGATCAGCGTACACACCGGCACTCGAGGATAATCATCAGCCAGCGAAGCACGAGTATCAGCCTCACACAAAAGAAGTTGAAGGACACCTGTCACTAAAAGCCGGTAATCGACCGGGAACAGGTGAGGAGCTGAACACACGCCAGTGTTCCGTTTGCCTTTCGTGAGTATCCATGCACATACAGTGATTCTGCATTACTGTTTTCACAGAGATATTGTTGCTTTCTTATGCTGGCTGTTTCTTAAAGGGGCATCTTCTGGCATCACACAGGACACATATAGAGTGTTATTACCACTATCTTTACTATTGACTTTTGTGTTGGACTATCACTCACGCCTCCTATACTTCTTTGTGACTGTTGAGACTTTAGTATACAAGCCTGAGAAAACGGGGTTTTCCCCGAGAAATGTGTCACATTTATATTTGTTTATCTCACTGTGGAGATTTCATATACACCCAGCTGGAGTTTTTGTTTTATGCCTTTGGTATTTTTATATACCTTTTAATAAATATATATTTTTAAGTACATAAGCCTGGCAGACGGTGTGTTAGATACTCCTTTTCAGCAACCAAGGGGCCAGACCGCCCTCCCTTCCACACTCTTCCACACCCTGCTCCAATTCCAGTGACCCAGCTCTTTGGATGGCATTTTGTCGTGAGAAGAATTGCCTTGAATCAGCCAGCTGGTTTGCTGTTTATAATACCAGCCTGCCTCTACTGGCACAAGAGAGTGCCATTCCACTTGTGAGTACCCTGTATCTTCCCATCACTTGATTCCTTGGTGTAAGATTGTTCTACACATGTGGCACCTCTGTCTCCTTTTTGTGTTTTTGCTGCAGAGTTCCATCATCATATATGGTAAAGTCAGAGTGCTGCCTACAACATCTTCTGTATTCTGAAGATCCCTACTGGACATTAGAATTGTATCTAAAAGACTGAATATTTTATTCTGTTTTTACGGAATTTTATCTCTTGTATCATCTACAAATTCACTTAGTTTTATATTGTGTATATATAAATACAAATATATTAGTCATAGTTGGATTATTAAATATTCGGTCTATTATTAAAATTATATAGCGCCTCCTATAGGAGTTGGTAGTATAGAGGTACTTGGGATATACGAGTTTATACTACCTGTCTCCAGTTTGCTAGATATATTCACATATTATGTTACAAGAAATTACAAAAAACAGAGAGATATCATTAGGACACTGGCAATCCTTTCAAAACCTGTATCAATTTACTATTGACAGAAACAATCAGTTAGATTGCACGTGGAATGGCAGGTCTCCCGTATTACAAGTCACGGCGGTTTAGCTATACCGCAAGAGTTTTAACCTGTAACGCAACGATCCAGTTGTTATGGATTTTGCGAAACAAAAAAGTAACTAAAATGTTTCAAAGTACACTAACTCCCATAAACTAACTATTAACCCCTAAAGTGCCACCCTCCCGAATCGCAAATACTATATTAAACATATTAACCCCTAAACCGCCGCCCACCCACATCGAAAACATTAAATAAATCTAGTAACCCCTAAACTGCCGGCCCCCCACATCGCCAACACTATATTAAAACTATTAACCCCTAAACTGCCATTCCCACACATCACTACTAATAAACTAAACCTATTAACCCCTAAACCACTGGCCCCCCACATCACAACACACTAAATTAAACTATTAACCCCTAAACCTAACACCCCTTAACTTTAAATTTACAATATAACTATCTTTAAATAAATGAAAACATACCTGTAAAATAAAAAATAAAAATGAAGTTTAACCCCTTAACGACCAATGACGTGCAGGGTACGTCCTCAAAAAAAATACAGTTAATGACCGAGGACTGGAAAGAAGGGAAAGCGATCCTGCTTGCCTCCAGCCTCTTTCTGGGTATTGCAGTTATGCCTTAATATTGAGGCATCCCTGCAATAACCTTCCTTGGCCATCCAATGCACAGAGAGCCACGCTATGGCCGGTATCGTTGGTCGATGGGAGCTGTTCTGGGAGGTGGGTCGCGGCCATCGATGCATCTGATGATGCAAGAACAGGGAGGGATCATGGGCGGGATTACTGGGGGCTCGCACGGGGGTAGCCACGTGCACGGGCGGGAACGGGTGGGAACGGACACACTACAGCAAATTTGTTATAGAAAAGTGGGCTAGAGTGGGGTAATAATTTAATTAAAAAAATGATCTAAGGGATCTAGGAGGGGGTGGGGGATTGGTCTTTGGGGGTAGAAGCTACACTGCAGAAGCAAAAGATTAAACATAAAAAAAAGGATATTTTGGTAAACTGGGTACTGGCAGACAGCTGCCAGTACCCAAGATGGTGCACAATAAGGGAGAGGGGGAGGGTTAGAGAGTTGTTTGGGGGGGGGATCAGGGAGGTTGGGGGATAAGGGGGGATCCTACACAGCAGCTATATGCAAATATGCTAAAAAAAATAAGATATCTTTTATTTTAGTACTGGCAGACTTTTTGTCAGTACTTAAGATGGAGTGGACAATTGTGGGGTGGGGGAGGGAAGAGAGCTGTTTAGGAGGGATCAGGGGGTAGGATGTGTCAGGTGGGAGGTTGTTCTCTACACTAAAGCTAAAATTAACCCTGCAAGCTCCCTACAAGCTACATAATTAACCCCTTCACTGCTGGGCATAATACAGGTGTGATACGCAGCAGTATTTAGCGGCCTTCTAATTAACAAAAAGCAACACCAAAGCCATATATGTCTGCTATTTCTGAACAAAGGCGATCCCAGAGAAGCATTTACAACCATTTATGCCATAATTGCACAAACTGTTTGTAAATAATTTCAGTGAGAACCCTAAAGTTTGTGAAAAAGTTTGTAAAAAAGTGAAAGTTTTCATTTATTTTATAGCATTTGGCGGTGAAATGTTGGCATGAAATATACCAAAAAGGGCCTAGATCAATACTTTGGGTTGTCTACTACACTACACTAAGTCTAAAATTAACCCTACAAGCTCCCTAATTAACCCCTTCACTGCTGGGCATAATACACGTGTGGTGCCCAGCTGCATTTAGCTGCCTTCTAATTATCAAAAAGCAACGCCAAAGCCATATATGTCTGCTATTTCTGAACAAAGGGGATCCCAGAGAAGCATTTACAACCATTTATGCCATAATTGCACAAGCTGTTTGTAAATAATTTCAGTGAGAACCCTAAAGTTTGTGAAAAAGTTTGTAAAAAAGTGAACGTTTTCTTTTATTTTATAGCATTTGGCAGTGAAATGTTGGCATGAAATATACCAAAATGGACCTAGATCAATACTTTGGGTTGTCTACTACACTACACTAAGGCTAAAATTAACCCTACAAGCTCCCTAATTAACCCCTTTACTGCTGGACATAATACACGTGTGGTGCGCAGCTGCATTTAGCGGCCTTCTAATTACCAAAAAACAATGCCAAAGCCATATATGTCTGCTATTTCTTAACAAAGGGGATCCTAGATAAACATTTACAACCATGTAAGCCATAATTTCACAAGTTGTTTGTAAATAATTTCAGTGAGAAACCTAAAGTTTGTGAAAAAAAATTGTGAAGAAGTGAACATTTTTTTTTTATTTGATCTCATTTGGCAGTGAAATGGTGGCATGAAATATACCAAAATGTGCCTAGATCAATACTTTGGGATGTCTTCTAAAAAAATATATACATGTCAAGGGATATTCAGGGATTCCTGAAAGATATCAGTGTTCCAATGTAACTAGCGCTAATTTTGAAAAAAAGTGGTTTGGAAATAGGAAAGTGCTACTTGTATTTATTGCCCTATAACTTGGAAAAAAAGCAAAGAACGTGTAAACATTGGGTATTTCTAAACTCAGGACAAAATTTAAAAACTATTTAGCATGGGTATTGTTTGGTTATTGTAGATGTGTAACAGATTTTGGGGGTCAAAGTTAGAAAAAGTGTGTTTTTTTCAATTTCTTCCTCATATTTTATAATTTTTTTATAGTAAATTATAAGATACTAGTGTTAAAGCCCGTGTACACGGGCCAAAATGTGTATTGAATTTTTATGTTTTTATTCAAAAAAATAACATATAAGATATAAACATTAACGTAGACATAAAGTCATATTTTTATTTATAGTAAATTAAAATAAAATAAAGTTTAAAATGTACATGAAGAATATTGTTGCTCTAAATAACACAAAATTACTTGTAACTAAATATAAAGACACAACTTATTTATTTATTTAAAGTATATTTCTTTAAAAACAATGTTTTTTGTAAAAAATGTATCACTGTTTGGTAATATCTTTCCTTGCTTTGAACCTTGAAGTATCTAAATTTTGACATCAGATGATGTACGAACTCGAGACATTGCAACATAAAGTTGTCCATGACTGAATACTGGTTCTGGAAGGAATATTCCAACTTTGTCTAACGTTTGACCTTGTGATTTGTTGATGGTCATTGCAAAGGCAAGTTTGATTGGAAACTGTCTCCTTCGTAAAATGAATGGTAGTTCAGTGTTGGCAGGGGCTAAATCTATTCTTGGAATAAACACCATCTGGTTTTGAGCTGTTCCTGTGAGGACCTCTGCAATTATTAGATTGGGCTTAAGATCTTTAACTATCAATCTTGTTCCATTGCACCCTCTTTTTGTGTTCAGATTTCTGAGCAACATAATAATACTTCCCAATTTTATTTTTAAGTTATGAAGAGGCATTCCTGATGGAGCTAATTCGTTTAGAAACTCTATGGGATAGTTTTGAGCATCTTCATCTGTCTGATCGTCAATTGAATCTGAACTTAGATATATTTTTTCATCACCATCGAGTATATTTAATACATGTTCATTGATTTGATCAACATGACAATTTTTTGTACACAAAATGGCCTTTTTTGAAAAACTGTGAAGATCAGATGGAAGAAGTCTTTTTCCAAAAATTTCAGATATGATACAATCGTGGCATATTAATTTGGAAGGGATCTCAACTAAATCCTCAGGAAGGCCCTCTGAATTATTTAATGAACCCTGTCCTAATTGTAGTAGCCAATTGCTAAATTCTGGATCCACCGAATGCACATTATTCTGCAATTTTAAAATTTTGAATTTATCCCAGTGATCATAGAACTTTATAGTAGCTTCCACAATAGCAGTTCTATTGCAATAAGGAAGAACTGGGAGTGTTTGTCGGAAGTCCCCACCAAGGAGTATAACTTTTCCACCAAAGGGCTTGTTGATCTGCATAATTTCCTGAAGGAGCTTATTTACACATTTTAGAGCTATACCGGGTGTCATTGAGGCCTCATCCCAAATAAGCAATTGAGCATTACGTATGAACTCATTGGGAACCTGTGGAAGACAGATAGAAGAGGCGCCTCATGGGACAAGTATCGTCTGGATCAACAGATGGATGATAAGCAGACAGGCAATACCCCCCACAGAGTGTTACTCACAAGAGAGGCGGTACAAACGTGTACCCAGACAAGCAGGACGGAACCAAAAGTCGCCCGTCAGACAAGCGTAGGCTCAATAGGCTGGAGGCAGACGTCACTCAGCAGACAGCGTCAGAGTGGACCCAACAGAGGAGCCAATGGGATCGATGAAATATCGGCAATACGGACCTCCAAGGAGATCGTCAGGAACAGAACAAAGTAGCGCCAGCGGCAATAGAAATAGATAACAGGCAGGTGTGTAATACTCAAGGATATATTTATTGAGTATATACAGATAAAAACATGCGTCCAGCAATGCGTTTCTCAACATATAGTCGTTTCATCAGGCTGATACTAATACACGGGTTTACCTGCTCTATTTAAAACACACCTGAGCCAATCACAGAGCTCCAGCTGCTAACACACCTCCATGGTAGACAAGCAATGTGATACAATGTTACTCATGATGGGAGGTGTCCAAGGAGCCAGAGCTATGGATGGACTAAAAAAAGAATAATGACATGCTAACAGATTAAAAAATGTCTACAAATGTCTAAAATCGACACATTGTTGTATTCAGAATAACAATAGTTAATCTAACAGTTGATAAATAAATCACATACATAAAACACATATAATAGGATATTCCTAAAACTAAGTGAGGCATAGTAAAAAAATAAAAAATAAAAAAAATAATAGATAGTTAAAAACATTTAAAAAATCAATTAATATTAATATTAGTGATACCATGGTATAAATAATTGAAACAAAATATCAATACGCCATGATGTCAGAATATTACTAGACAGCCACTATTAAGGCAAGAATGTTAAGTAACCTGAATGTCATTATTGAATTAGAATATCAAGAATAGGGTACCATTCAACATATCAATAATCCTATCCTCAAAGATAATTAAAAGGCTAGATGATATGTTGTAAAAACAAGGGGGTAGTCAATAGGTCTAGAGGAGCAACGATTTCATAACAAAATTGTAAGAATCGAATGGGAGGGGGAGGGACTAGTATGACCATTGAAAATGGGAGGGGCATGCAGAGTGACATACATGGCCATAAGAGTGGTCTCGGGATCCTAATAACTAACTATCTTTTCATAACAAGATTGTAAGGAACGAATAGAAGGGGAAGAGACTTGTACGACCATCGAAAATGGGAGGGGCATGCAGATTGACATAAATGGCCATATAAGTGGTCTCGGGATCCTAATAACTACCTACTAATAAAAATGTGTGATGATTATAGGCGATACAAGAGAGTAAAAGGATGGTGCTGGGTCAGATTTGCTAAAAGTCGTAAATCATACTTGAGTATTGGGATGATAGTCAAGTCATTATGGATTAGAAGTTCTAAATGGAATCAGAACAAAATTGCTCTAGTAATTGGACCACGGTTAGTGAAAGGCTGCTAGGTCAATACACAAATTGAGCCCATCTGGATGCATGCATTTCAAAACATGGATCCAATATGTTTCTCTTTGTCTTAATCTAAAATACCTATTATATATATAGGATTTAGGTACATGTTCTATAGGAGTCACAGAGAAGCAATTAGTATCACCATTATGCATAGTATTACAGTGTCTAGAGACACTATGGTTCTTATAATTCTTCCTCATATTACATTTATGTTCAGACCACCTTGTGCTGAAACGCCTACAGGTTCGTCCCACATATTGAATGCCACACAAACAGGTAAGTAGATAAACAACATAGGTTGATGCACAAGAAACGTGACCAATGATAGAATATGATCTATTAGTAATATTAGATCGAAAGGTTTTTTGTTTGGTTTCAATCAAATGACACATCTTACATCTACTGACTCTACACCTAAATGAGCCAAAAGGTGGTACATTAGGCTTGGGTGTTGTAGGAACCGGTTGTCTCTTATGTTTAACTATCTTACTGGGTGCTAGCAGAGTCTTTAATGTGGGAGCTCTCCTGTAGACAACCTTTGGTTTGGTACCTATCAACTTACCCAAAATAGGATCCTTAGTCATGATGTCCCAATGTTTGACCAGAACACTTCTAATCAGTTCATGGTTGGAATTATATTGCATTATAAAGAGAGGATTTTCGTTTATATTGTTAGTTTTTTGTCCCGAGTATTTAGTTGGATTGGTGAAATACCTATTCCTATCGTCTAATCTGGCCCTTCTGTAACCTTTTTCAATGATACTAGGTGGATAGTTCTTTTCCAAAAAACGTTCCTTCAAGGTGTGACTTTGAAAATCATAATCGAATAACATGCTGCAGTTACGGCGAATACGTTTGAACTGACCATATGGTACATTTTGCTTCCAGGCATGAAAGTGACAGCTTTTGAAATCCAAATAGCTGTTACAATCAACCGTCTTAAAATAGGTTGTTCTGGTCACCCTACCTTCATTAAAACTTAAGTTAAGGTCCAAATATATATAATTGATTTATTATTTATTCAACTAGTGAAAGTCAGGCCTCTATCGTTAGAATTCAGATGTTCTACAAAAGAGGTGGCTGATAACTCATCACCCCTCCAGATGAATATCAGATCGTCAATGTATCTGCCATAGAATACCAGGTTCGCCCCAAAGTGTGAGTCGTATATAAATTTATTTTCAAAATGACCCATAAACAAATTCGCATAACTAGGGGCGAACCTGGTACCCATGGCAGTACCTTTGGTTTGGAGAAAAAAATCATCCTGGAACACAAAGTAGTTGTGCTCCAGGATGAAAGAAATTAACTGTAGCAAGAACTCTTTTTGATTAGTAGATAGATAGAAATCTTGGTCTAGAAATTCAGACACTGCCTCCAAACCAACCTCCAAAGTGTGCAATGTTCGAATAAAGCGCCTGAACATCACAGGTGATCCATAGCATGTCATGTTATATTGCTCTAATTTCTTCAGAAGATCTGTGGAATATCGAATATAGGATTCGAGACCCAGGACATATTTCTGCAGAAAGTGATCGACGTATGAGGATACGTTATCGGTTAGACTACCTATGGCAGATGGTAATAAAATGCCAAATTAGGCTCATCAGGCACCAGAAAATCCCTCTCTTTCTTAAGAAGTATACCTTCTTTCAGGGCAGATTCAACAATATCTTTAAGAAGAACTTTAAAACTCTTAGTGGGATCAGAGTCCAATTTCGTGTAATAGTTAACATCATACAAAATTTTCTTGGCCTCCGTTAGATAGTCACCTAGGTCTTGAAGAACGACCCCTCCGCCTTTATCGGCTTGTCTTATGACAATAGATTTGTTATTTTTAAGACTTTCCAAAGCTTTTTTCTCATTAGGAAAAAGAATGTTTTGTCCATGATTTTTTTTAGTTATTTTATCAAAATCATCACTGACAAGTTGCCTGAAAATTTCAATGTGGGCATTATTCTTCAACTGAGGCACAAAGTTGGATTTGTTTTTAAAATTGGTATGTATATACCCCTCACACAGTTGGTCAATGAAAGTATCAGGCTCAAAAACAGGAACCGTTTCTTGACTGAGTCTGGCCCCCATAGAGTCTGTCAAAATGGGCATCAATGTACTATTCTTAAGTGTCTTTTCAGCAAAGTATTTTTGCAATGACAGTTTTTGGGTAAACCGATTCAAGTCCACAAAAAGTGAAAACACATTGTGCTTGTTAGTGGGACTAAAGGAAAGGCCTTTGCCTAGTACCCGAATTTCATCGTTAGATAAAACATGTGACGATAGATTAAAGATACCCTTACTCAGGGTCTGTAATCTTGCCTTTTTGCGGGCTGTGCTCCGTCCTCTGCACCCTCGTTTCCGTGGGGTCTTTTCCCTTTTGAGGGTGCAGTGAGAGAAATCACCGGCTTTAGGTAACTGGCAATCGTCTTCTGCTTCCATGACGATTGTCTGTGACCTGACCCTAAAAAATGATTGGGAGAATCGGTATCAGAAGTAATGACATGATTGTCATTAAGATGGTGGGGACTCGAGTTCGTACCGAGGCCAAGATTGTGGCCAGGGTATGAATTCGCACCAGCATTAGTAGCCGGTCTAATTGGTGTGGTCTCATGGCTGCTCACAGTGGCCCTCCTATTATGTGAGGGGCCCTGATCTCTAAAAGAATTATCTCTCGGATGTCCATGGCCATAATTGGAAGATGTATGATGGTAAGCCAAGTTACCTTGGATCTGATGGTGATTTCTTGCAGCATGATTTGATGGTATTTCTATGTCATTTCTAGGATATGGAGAGCCATTGGAATACTGTTCAGGATTCACATTCCTACCTTCCTTATGGTTTCTATGATAAAATCTAAATCCATAATTAGGGCTGTTGTAATTGGATTGATGTCCTCTATTATATTCACCTTGATGTCTATAGACACTTCGATCAGAGCCGTTAGACGGATGATCTCTATCTCTATGCCAGTAGTCGTTACCATTATAAAAGTAGTGGTTTCGTCTATTGTCATTCGTCCACTGTTCATTAATGTTATTAGGGGACTGGCTACTATTCCAAGTAGTAATATTATGTTTGTTTTTATTTTTATTATTTTTATTTTTGTTTTTCGGATAATGTACCGTGGTCCACTCATTGCCAGGGCCATTAAAAGAATCTATTTCTTTAGAAGATTGTTCAACTAAAAATTTCTTGTGGGCAATCAGAATCTTCAAAAGTGTAATGGAACATAACGTTAATGCTTTGTCCCATTGCGAATTAACAGTAGGGTCATCTTTAAATGAGCAACTTTTGAAAATTCTAAGTCCACGAGGTATCTGTTCTTTATCAATATATTTTTGCAACATTTCTGCATCCAACCAGTGTCTACATTCGACATTAATTGCATCTTCTAATCTTGCAAAAAGTGCATGAATGGACAGATTCTCAACAGAGCAATCAGAATTAGTTGTGGTATTTGTGGATTCTGTGTGTGAAACAAGCAACAATCTCTTGTTGTTCCTTTCACTCACAGATAGCATAATGTTCGGTGATTAGAAGTACGTGAAAAAGCAAACTAGCAGGTCACGGGACTAAAGCAACCCGTATAACAAGTCGTGTGAGTGAATAGTCAGCACTCAGCGTGATACAACAATTAAACTAAATACAAGTGGTAAAAAATGAAAAAATAAAAAAAAATGAAGAAATAAAAACAGTGTTGCGACTGACAACTATACACCAACACTACTATCGAAAGTGCAACTAATTAGTGTCATTTTTAAAACACGTGGCAAATAAATCCTATAAGATCTAAATAAGATCAATGTGAACAACAATATAATCAAAATACAAACGTGTGTAAAATCCTAAATATATATAAAAAATTCTTGCCAAATACGTGAAATGTATCTATGACTGACAGGGAAGACAGACTTCGTCACATCCGGTGTACCCTTAAACAGCAAAAGACCAATCAGGCCGAAGCTAAAACAAACGTAGCCTAGAAAATAATAATAATCACAGTACTAAAATTGATATCCCTTCGGACCTAGATGTGATAAACAAGAAAGAAATATAGATAAATATCGTGATAAGCTGAATAATTTGAATAAACTCCCCTAAAATATAAAGTGATGTGAATGGAAACAAGTAACAATATACCTGTAAACAGTAAGGGTTAATGATTAGACATGATACAATAAAATATAAAAGTGATACAAAAAAATGGAAGACTGAGGCCACTAGATAGCAAATAATTGTATATAACGATTAGTCAGCAGTTCCTCAGTGTGATAACCAAATCAAATGCATCAAATACTTCAGCGGCCGTAGCCCAAAAATTAACAAGTAAGGATAGAGCAATGGAGTCTCTATGGAAGTGCGCAGATGATCACAGCGTATGGAATGATGGCGGATTCAACAGAATCAACAACGGACCAGGCAGCTCTCTTAAAAGTGAAGGAAGGACATCGGGAACCTGTGGAAGACAGATAGAAGAGGTGCCTCATGGGACAAGTATCGTCTGGATCAACAGATGGATGATAAGCAGACAGGCAATACCCCCCACAGAGTGTTACTCACAAGAGAGGCGGTACAAACATGTACCCAGACAAGCAGGATGGAACCAAAAGTCGCCCGTCAGACAAGGGTAGGCTCAATAGGCTGGAGGCAGATGTCACTCAGCAGACAGCGTCAGAGTGGACCCAACAGAGGAGCCAATGGGATCGATAAAATATCGGCAATACGGACCTCCAAGAGATCGTCAGGAACAGAACAAAGTAGCGCCAGCGGCAATAGAAATAGATAACAGGCAGGTGTGTAATACTCAAGGATATATTTATTGAGTATATACAGATAAAAAATATGCGTCCAGCAATGCGTTTCTCAACATATAGTCTTTATCAGCCACCTCTTTTGTAGAACATCTGAATTCTAACGATAGAGGCCTGACTTTCACTAGTTCAATAAATAATAAATCAATTGTAAATTTGGACCTTAACTTAAGTTTTAATGAAGGTAGGGTGACCAGTACAACCTATTTTAAGATGGTTGATTGTAACAGCTATTTGGATTTCAAAAGCTGTCACTTTCATGCCTGGAAGCAAAACGTACCATATGGTCAGTTCAAACGTATTCTCCGTAACTGCAGCACGTTATTCGATTATGATTTTCAAAGTCACACCTTGAAGGAACGTTTTTTGGAAAATAACTATCCACCTAGTATCATTGAAAAAGGTTACAGAAGGGCCAGATTAGATGATAGGAATAGGTATTTCACCAATCCAACTAAATACTCGGGACAAAAAACTAACAATATAAACGAAAATCCTCTCTTTATAATGCAATATAATTCCAACCATGAACTGATTAGAAGTGTTCTGGTCAAACATTGGGACATCCTGACTAAGGATCCTATTTTGGGTAAGTTGATAGGTACCAAACCAAAGGTTGTCTACAGGAGAGCTCCCACATTAAAGACTCTGCTAGCACCCAGTAAGATAGTTAAACATAAGAGACAACCGGTTCCTACAACACCCAAGCCTAATGTACCACCTTTTGGCTCATTTAGGTGTAGAGTCAGTAGATGTAAGATGTGTCATTTGATTGACACCAAACAAAAAACCTTTCGATCTAATATTACTAATAGATCATATTCTATCATTGGTCATGTTTCTTGTGCATCGACCTATGTTGTTTATCTACTTACCTGTTTGTGTGGCATTCAATATGTGGGGCGAACCTGTAGGCGTTTCAGCACAAGGTGGTCTGAACATAAACGTAATATGAGGAAGAATTATAAGAACCATAGTGTCTCTAGACACTGTAATACTATGCATAATGGTGATACTAATTGCTTCTCTGTGACTCCTATAGAACATGTACCTAAATCCTATATATATAATAGGTATTTTAGATTAAGACAAAGAGAAACATATTGGATCCATGTTTTGAAATGCATGCATCCAGATGGGCTCAATTTGTGTATTGACCTAGCAGCCTTTCACTAACCGTGGTCCAATTACTAGAGCAATTTTGTTCTGATTCCATTTAGAACTTCTAATCCATAATGATTTGACTATTATCCCAATACTAGAGTATGATTTACGACTTTTAGCAAATCTGACCCAGCAGCATCCTTTTACTCTCTTGTATCGCCTATAATCATCACACATTTTTTTTAGTAGGTAGTTATTAGGATCCCGAGACCACTTATATGGCCATTTATGTCACTCTGCATGCCCCTCCCATTTTTGATGGTCGTACAAGTCCCTTCCCCTTCTATTCGTTCCTTACAATCTTGTTATGAAAACATAGGTAGTTATTAGGATCCCGAGACCACTCTTATGGCCATGTATGTCACTCTGCATGCCCCTCCCATTTTTGATGGTCGTACTAGTCCCTCCCCCTCCCATTAGATTCTTACAATTTTGTTATGAAATCGTTGCTCCTCTAGGCCTATTGACTACCCCCTTGTTTTTACAACATATCATCTAGCCTTTTAATTATCTTTGAGGATAGGATTATTGATATGTTGAATGGTACCCTATTCTTGATATTCTAATTCAATACTGACATTCAGGTTACTTAACATTCTTGCCTTAATAGTGGCTGTCTAGTAATATTCTGACATCCTGGCGTATTGATATTTTGTTTCAATTATTTATACCATGGTATCACTAATATTAATCTTAATTGATTTTTTAAATGTTTTTAACTATTGATTATTTTTTTTTATTATTTTTTTTATTATTTTTTTACTATGCCTCACTTAGTTTTAGGAATATCCTATTATATGTGTTTTATGTATGTGATTTATTTATCAACTGTTAGATTAACTATTGTTATTCTGAATGCAACAATGTGTCGATTTTAGACATTTGTAGACATTTTTTAATCTGTTAGCATGTCATTATTCTGTTTTTAGTCCATCCATAGCTCTGGCTCCTTGGACACCTCCCATCATGAGTAACATCGTATCACATTGCTTGTCTACCATGGAGGTGTGTTAGCAGCTGGAGCTCTGTGATTGGCTCAGGTGTGTTTTAAATAGAGCAGGTAAACCCGTGTATTAGTATCAGCCTGATGAAACGACTATATGTTGAGAAACGCATTGCTGGACGCATGTTTTTATCTGTATATACTCAATAAATATATCCTTGAGTATTACACACCTGCCTGTTATCTATTTCTATTGCCGCTGGCGCTATTTTGTTCTGTTCCTGACGATCTCCTTGGAGGTCCGTATTGCCGATATTTCATCGATCCCATTGGCTCCTCTGTTGGGTCCACTCTGACGCTGTCTGCTGAGTGACGTCTGCCTCCAGCCTATTGAGCCTACGCTTGTCTGACGGGCGACTTTTGGTTCCGTCCTGCTTGTCTGGGTACACGTTTGTACCGCCTCTCTTGTTAGTAACACTCTGTGGGGTGTATTGCCTGTCTGCTTATCATCCATCTGTTGATCCAGACGATACTTGTCCCATGAGGCGCCTCTTCTATCTGTCTTCCACAGGTTCCAGATGTCCTTCCTTCACTTTTAAGAGAGCTGCCTGGTCCGTTGTTGATTCTGTTGAATCCGCCATCATTCCATACGCTGTGATCATCTGCGCACTTCCATCGAGACTCCATTGCTCTATTCTTATGTATGAACTCAGCATTTTTTGAAGTCATTCTCATATTTGATGTTGATGTGCCCAGTAATGGAATTGGAAGCTTAAACTGTGAATGGTAAGTTCTACCACCATCAAGGAGATTAGCAGCTATTCCTGTAGAGGCAACAGGAAGAACTCCATCTGTGCGTCCACGTAAAGTACTCAATAGTGTTTTATATAAATAAGTCTTGCCACTTCCACCAGGTCCATCAATAAAAAACATCTGTGTGGTAAATTTTCATTATCAATAGCAGACATTACATTGTCAAATGCAGCTTTTTGCTCGATGTTTAGTGCTTCTTGAAGTTGTGCTCCAACTTGGGCTTCCAACTGTGTAACATAGTTGAATTGCATGTCTGGAATGAAGTTTGATGGATTGGGTAGTCCAAAATCTACACAACGTTTACCATGTAATATGAGTACATTTAGAATATCTGTTAATGCAAAATGTTTGCAACTTTTGCAATCATCGATGTGGCCTTCATGATGTGAATAATCTTCATAAAGATCATGTTTGTATTTTTCAAAGAGTTGTGGGACATTAGGTGGGACAACAAAGATACAGAAATAAGCAAACAGTTCCCTCATTTGTTTAGGCATTTGTTGAGATGCTGATTCGTTAAGTGTAAGATCCCATGTAGCGTCGTCATCTAAAAGTGAAAGCTTTTGGGCAGCTTCTTTGAATGTGTGACAAACTTGTCCATTAACAGTGCGTAAGTCCTTAAAGGATATTGCTCCTTTTAAGTGCAAGAGCAGTAACCTCAAACAAAATCTCTCCAAATCCGATGAAATATTTACATTATACAATCGGCCAATTGTTGTATCTGCTCCTCTTTGTCTTGGATTCCAGTTACGGGTTTTTACATCAAATACATAATGTTGAGGAATGTCAGAGTAAAAAAATTCACGTGCAGCATGAGTATCAACATTCAACTTAAAGTATGCTGTCAAAGTGGTATCCCTGTCTTGTGCCTTTTCTGCAGCTAATTGTATGTTATCATTATGGAAATATACATCTTGTTCGCCTGGAAGATGAACTTGAAGTCTTATTATTGTATGTGTTTGATGGTGCATCAAAAAACCATACAACTTCCAAACAGCTTCAGGAGCACTGACATATCTTGTGTCCAAAAAATTTTGAATTTCATCATGCTGTAGTGTATAATGTTCCTTAATGGAAATATTTGCACAATCGTAACCTTTATATACATATTTCAAGAGATATTTAACACTTTTAACAGAAACACAACTCTCTACATTTATATGGCAGTTGTATTTCAAGCAGAAGTATGGGCTATATGGAACTACCCATGAGTTGTCAATTTTTTTCCCTTTGACAATTACTGTGGTCTAATTTTTTTTGTCTCCGATATCGAGGATATCCATCAACATTAATTAAAGTTTGTTCTTGAAATTTTTTAGGAAAATTCTTGCTGCAATTACCATCAACCATGCACAGAGAATTTAAATTATGTTCTCCACATGGACCGTGTATCATATGCTTTATTACAATAGCATGTAGTCTGGGATAAATATGTTCATCAGGAATTTCAGCTGATATAAAAGTGTCAATGGTTTCAGCATCATTTGGCTTGTCTTCGGCTTTCAATATTAAAAGGATATGAGCATGTGGTAATCCTCTTTTTTGAAACTCTATAACATGCACTTTTGCGCAAGGACTTCCAAGAACATGTTTGTTCAAGATATCATGCAAAAGAGAATTTAATTCGAGATTGAAAACTCTTACTACCAAATCTGGTCTGAACTCCACTGCTTGACCTTCTAATAGGTTATCAACTATCTCAGGCCATTTAGGGTTGCAGGTCATGTTGATGAAGTAATCCGGTTTTCCATATTTTCTAACAATGGCCATAGCATCATGGTAGTTTTGGGCCATATTTCGTGGACTTCCCTGAAAAGATGATGGCAAAATAACTGCTTTTCCAGGCATCAGGCCCTGTGCAGCAGCCTCACTTTGAATGTAATCCATTAATCCTGTATATTTTTCAATGCAAAGGTTAGATTGATTTTGACGGATATAGTTGAGTCTGTTGGCCTCAGTCTTGACGTAAGCATCAACAAAGTACAGCTGTGTCAACTTGCCAGCACTAAGGAAAGGATTAAATTGATCCCTAATTGAAATTCTGTAAGAGTAGTATTTCATTTTGACTAACTCTTATCCTTGGATTGGTGGTTACTCTTCTTTGTACATCACTAATTGATGTTGGTCTGTAGTTAAGAGCAATGTTGGAACCCCAACTTTGGTCCCCATATGGAAACAACAAAGGATACAGCAATGGTTCAAGATTAGGATCTAAGACACTTATTCTTTCTGTTTTTTTTGTTTGATCTGTAGATCGGCAATGAATAAGAAGGTCACGTTCAAGAGGAGGTTCACCATCAGAATTTTGGAAAATAACAGCCACCTCATTAACTCTTTGTACGTTATATCTTCGGCAATCTGATGTTCTGTCCTGCAGAATTACCATTGAAACTTTAGAAGTTTGAACTCCATTTAAAGATGCTTCATGGATGCATTCTTGCTCTACCTCATAGAGCATTTTACATGCTTTTGCGAAAGGGTTATACTGAGACATATATGAACTTAACTCCCTCAAAAGTTCAATGTGACATCCTGAATTTTCTTTTAGTGCCGCTCGTTGGTCCGCAGCTTCCTCAGGACTCAAAATGTAGAGTTGTGCAAATTTGCGTTGATCATCATTTTTTGGATGCAAAGCACCAGATCGGTGATAAATTTGTCCATTTATTCTAAAACAGTATGGGCCATATCCTGGAGGTGGTGCAATGTTTGCTCCCATTGATGCAAACGCCAATGCACTATTTATAGAATGGATATTTTGCATAAAATTCTTTGAATGTGTGTGATGTCCAGTCATTAGTTGTTGGATCAGTGGTGAAATTTGTATATGAGGTAATGTTATTTTGCCTTTATTGCAGCATTTATTAAAAAGCTTATCGCTTGGTTGTTCCTCTGGAAAATGCTTCGCCATGCAAAATTTGCAAAAAACATTAAGTTGACCACATGTGTGCATCTGGACATTGTCTTCATTAAATAGTGAATGGTTATAACTTGCGTTATATTGATTAGGGATAGTGATGTTAGTGCGATCTGTATTATTTTGTCTACGGGCAGCAGAACGTGATCTTTGCATGTCCAGTTGGAGAGCTTTTTCCTGAGCAGTCATATTGGCCCTACAAATCCATTTGTTTGCAGAATCCTTCTTACGTCGAGTTACCCTTTGTTGTTCAGTCATATGTGTCCGACGTATACGTTGAGTTTCTTTTCTTCTGCGTTTAACGTTTTCTGCATCTTCCTGTGTTAAAATTCTCTTAGGAGGCATTGTGTAGTTTTTAACTTTTTATGTACTTATGTTTTGCAGCCTGTTTGTCTAAAAAAAATTTTTTTGTCACTCGTAGTGTCTTTATAATTTTTTTTTTTTTTTAATATATTTTTTTTTTGTCTCTACCTTATTTTTGTGTGTATCACGGTGTATTTATTTGTTTGTGTATGCAGTTTCTTTATTTTCCATAGGCAGTCTTTTTATTTGTACTTTTTTTTTTTAGGCAATCTATTTATATGTTTAGGCAGTCTCTTTATTTGTTTTAGGCAGTCTCTTTATTTCCCTTTTTTTTTTAGGCACTCTCTTTATTTGTTATTTTTTTGTTATATAGGCAGTCTATTTTTTTAGATAGTCTTTATTTTGTATTAGGCAGTGTTAGGTACACTTTCTTTTTTTTTTTAGACAATCTTTATTTTGTTTAGCAAAGTCTTAGGCACTCTTTACTTTGTTTTAGACACTTTTTACTTTGTTTTTGGCAGTCTTATTTTTTTTTATGCAATCTTAGGCACTCTTTATTTTGTTGTAGACATTAGGCAGTCTTTGTCACTCTTTACTTTGTTTTAGACACTCTTTATTTTGTTTTATGCACTCTATTTTATTTTAGACACTTTTTTTTTATATGCAGTATATATGTTTTTTAAGCTTTATTAGTATTAGGCACTCTTTATTGCCTTTTTATGCTGTATATATGTTTTTTTTTTTTAAAGGTTTCTTATAATGCTGATTATGTAGTATTAGGCACTGTTTATTGCCTTTTTTAAGCAGTATATATGTTTTTTTTTAAAAGGTTTATTATAATGCTACTTATGTAGTATTAGGCACTCTTTATTGCCTTTTTTATGCTGTATATATGTGTTTTTAAAAAAAAGGTTTATTATAATGCTGCTTATGTAGTATTAGGCACTCTTTATTGCCTTTTTTATGCAGTATATATTAATTTTTATATACAAATTTTTCTTAAATTAGTTCTGCAGCTGTTTTTTTTTGGTGTTGTGTAGCACAATCTTGCTCTCTTTTATGAGCCTCTTAAAGGGAGCAGTTAAGCAGTATTTTTTTTTTATATTAAAAGCAAATAGTGAACCTTTCAGTTATACTGGCACTTTTTATGTGTGCTGTGTAGCGCACTCTTACGCTTTTGTATGAGCCTCTTCAAGGCAGCACTTTTTGTAGCGCACTGTTATGCTCTTTTATGAGCCTCTTAAAGTTATCAGTTATGCAATAATGTTTTTTTTTTTTATTAAAAGCAAATAGTGAACCTTTCAGTTCTACTGGCAATTTTTATGTGTGCTGTGTAGCGCACTCTTACACTCTTGTATGAGCCTCTTAAAGGCAGCAGTTACGCAGTAATGTTTTTTTTTTTATTAAAAACTAAAAAGTGAACCTTTGAGTTGTACTGCAATTTTTGTGTGTGCTGTTACGCTCTTGTATGAGCCTCTTAAAGTCAGCAGTTATGCAGTAATGTTTATTTTTAATAAAAGCAAATATTGAAACTTTCAGTTGTGCTGTCATTTTTTTTGTGTTGTGTGTAGCACACTCTTATGCTGTTTTATGAGCCTCTTACAGCCAGCAGTTATGCATTTTTTTTTTTTTTATTAAATAGTGCAAAATGCAAATTTTATGTGTGCTATGTAGCACAGTGTTGGTCTCTTTTATGCGCCTCTTCTGGCAGTTTTTATGTTTTTTTTTTCTTTTATGAGCCTATGTGCTGTGTAGCACAGTGTTGTGCTCTTTTATGAGCCTATATTAAGGCAGGGTTTTTTTTAGTTGTATAGAGACTTTTTATATGTGCTGTGCAGCACAGTGTTGGGCTCTTTTATGTGCCTATATTTTCTATGTGCTGTGTATCACAGTGTTGGGCTATTTTTTAAACTAAAATAGTTATTTATATGTGCTGTGCAGCACAGTGTTGAGCTCTTTTATGAGCCTATTAAAGTAAAATATATGTTTTCTATGTGCTGTGTAGCACAGTGTTGGGCTCTTTTATGAGCCTATTAAAGTAAAATATATGTTTTCTATGTGCTGTGTAGCACAGTGTTGGGCTCTTTTATGAGCCTATTAATCCATGTTTTTTTTTTTTTTTAAATATTTGTTTTGTATGTGCTGTTATGTGCTGTGCAGCACAGTGTTGAGCTCTTTTATGAGCCTATTAAAGTTAAATATATGTTTTCTATGTGCTGTGTAGCACAGTGTTGGGCTCTTTTATGAGCCTATTAATCCATGTTTTTTTTTAAAAAAAAACCTAAAATATATCTTTTCTATGTGCTGTGTAGCACATTGTTGGGCTCTTTTATGAGCCTAATAATCCAGGCGTTTTTTTTTTTTTAAATAAAAAATATTTGTTTTCTATGTGCTGTGTAGCACATACATAAGTCCTTAGGAAAAATTTTTATTACTATGTGCTCCTGAGGCAATTTTTTTTTTTTTTAGTCAAATATTTTTTTTCTATACATAAGTCCAGACCAAATATTTTTTAAGTACAGAGCAAATGTTTGTTTTTAAAACTAAAATATTTGTTTTGTATGTGCTGTGTAGCACATAGATAAGTCCGGAGCTTTCAATAGTCCAGTCCCAATTTTTTTTTTTGGAACGTAAAATATTTGTTTTCTATACATAAGTGCAGACCCAATTTTTTTTAAGTACTTGTCCAGACCCCAATTTTTTTTAAGTACTTTTAAAACTAAAATATGTGTTTTGTATGTGCTGTGTAGCACATAGATAAGTCCGGAGCTTTCAATTGAGCTTTCTATCACTGCGTTGTGCATTTTTATTAAGTTTTGTGAAGCCTTGCGACGCTTTCAACTGCTAGTCACGCGACTACTCGCGCCGGTGTGGATTCAGCTCGCGCTGAGGCTATGCTTGCGTGCGCGTGCTCTTGCTGCCAAGTTTGTGGTAAGTGTGTGGGTGTGAGGGTGCGCGTGCGCATGCGGGCAAGTAAGTGTTAATGGCTAAGTGTGTGGGTGTGCGAGGGTGGGTATAATAGGCTAAGTGTTAATGGCTAAGTGTGTGGGGATAGGCTAAGTGGCGTGCGGCCAAGTTTGTGGGTGTGTGGGTGCGAGGGTGCGCGTGCGAGATACAATGTGGGTGTGTGGGTGCGAGGGTGCGCGTGCGAGGTACAATGTGTCAGCTGTCAGCTGTGCGGTGAGGGTGCGCGTGCGAGGTACAATGTGTCAACTGTTAGCTGTGCCGAGGTGTTTTGTCAGTTTAGAGGTGCGCGTGCGAGGATCTAAGGCCAAGTGTTTGTCTCTACTGCGCATGACGGCTTCAGACAAACACTTGGCCTTTTATAATATAGGATGATGAAAATAATGGTTTCTTTAGAAAGTCCATTTAATGGTGACGGTATATAATATGTGTCGGTACAATAAATGAGTAAGAGGAAAATTACAACTAAACACAAACACCGTAAAAATGTAAAAATAGCCTTAGTCCCAAATGAACAGAAAATGGAAAAGTGATGTGGTCATTAAGAGGTTAAACTATAAATTAATCTAACATTACTTTTTTAAAATAATTTCAAGAAATGAAAAATAAAAAAACCTAACATTGCAAAATTATAAAATCCTAACACTACGATTAAAAATAAAAAAAACTAACATTCTAATATTAAATAATCCTAACACGACGAAACAAATTAAAAACATAACATAATTAAAAAAAAATCTAAGATTACAAAAAATAATAAAGAAAATTACACCTAATCGAATAGCCCTATAAAAACAAAAAAGCCCCCCCAAAATAAAAACACCCCCTAACCTAACAATAAACTACCAATAGCCCTTTAAAGGTCCGTTTGTATGTCATTGCCCTAAGTTAAACAGCTCTTTCACCTAAAAATTACAAAGTCCTCCTAACAGTAAACCCCCCCCCCACCAACCAACCCCCCAAAATAAAAAACCCAAGTCTAAAAAATACCTAAGCTACCCATTGCCCCTAAAGTGGCAATTGTATGGGTATTGCCCTTAAAAGGGCATTTAGCCCATCCCTAATCTAAAAAAAAAAACACCCCCCAAAAAAACCAAACACTAACCCCAGAAAATCTACTCACGGTTCCTTAAGTCCGGACATCCATCTTCACCCAGACGGCGACATCTTGATCTATCCATTCATGTCTATGGGGGGGAAAGCGTGCACAAGCACGTAAACTCAGCCCTTGGCCTTTACGCGGTATGGAGCTTATCGCACCATAACACACAGCACAAAGAGGTTTTTCAGTGACTTGTAATGACAGAGCTATAGAAAGTGCGATAACGCAAAATTTTGCGTTCTTTACGCACCCGGTTTAGCGTACATCTTGTAATCTAGGTGTTATTCTGCTACATCCAATACCAAAGGGATTTTTAGAAACACTCATCAGAAGCTTCTAGCTATTGTATGATTTTTTCATTCATCCTTGCACTTGATCTACCCAATGTTCCAGGTTCCCATACATAGTGGTAATGACACTTTCAGAAGTGCATAATTTAGCGTCCCATACCACTGAGTTTGTATTCACACTGAGCAAAGTAAACAATTTTCTTTCAACCTCTCTCTTCTCCATTCTGCCGCATTGCCTTTGGTCTGCCTTAACTTTGCAATCAGCACAAATTAAATATTCAACATGTTGTTCACTTCAATTTCTGAGAGCAAACTTGTCCTTTGTCTTTAATCAGATATCCAGCATCTGTAAAGACCAGGCAAGGAACAATATAGTGAAATGAAGCTCAGCTTACAAAAGGATGCTGGGCATGCAGGACCTTTTGCAATCAATGAGAACGTTGGTACGGAAGAGGAGTCTGCTTGTATCAGGGAATATTTTCAGCTGATGGAATCTAGCAGTGACAGGAACACAGATGGTGGTGGCAGCAGTTGGAGTTCAAAGTTGGGAAGATGTTCACTTTTTTCTAAAAGTCAGGTCCTACAGGGTATTTGATGGCCCGAAGAAATAGTGGTTGCCCAGGGAGAAGAGTAGTGGTGAAGGTGGAGGTCCAAAGGTCCCATAAGTAGAGACAATGGACAACAAAGGGAACCACAAGAATCTGTGCACTACCAATATTGCTCCACTTATAATCAAGGCCATTGTGTACAATTAGTTATACTTATGCAATATGGCACTGAATTACTGATATATACTGTGTGTTTAAAAAACATTTATTTTGTATGCTGAGATAAAAAAAAATCTAAAGTTTTATTTTTCCCCTTCAGAGTTTGTGACTAAACAACAATAATTATAATGGTTAATGGAGTTAGGAAGAGAGCATCAGTTTTTTGCCATAGGAAGAGAGCAGCAGCTTGTTGAGTTAGAAAGAGAGCAGAAGTTTGTTGCGTTAGGAATAGAGGAGCAGCTTGTTGCATTAGGAAGATAAGAGCAGCTTGTTGCATTAGGAAGATAGGAGCAGCTTGTTACATTAGGAAGATATGAGCAGCAGTTTGTTGCATTAGGAAGATAGGAGCAGCTTGTTACATTAGGAAGATAGGAGCAGCTTGTTGCATTAGGACGATAGGAGCAGCTTGTTGCATTAGAAAGATAGGAGCAGCTTGTTACATTAGGAAGATAGGAGCAGCTTGTTGCATTAGGACGATAGGAGCAGCTTGTTGCATTAGGACGATAGGAGCAGTTTGTTGCATTAGGAAGATAGGAGCAGCTTGTTGCATTAGGAAGATAGGAGCAGCTTGTTGCATTCGTAACATAGGAGCAGCTTGTTGCATTAGGAAGAGAGCAGCAGCTTGTTGCATTAGGAAGATAGGAGCAGCTTGTTGCATTAGGAAGATAGGAGCAGCTTGTTGCATTAGGAAGATAGGAGCAGCAGTTTGTTGCATTAGGAAGAAAGGAGCAGCTTGTTGCATTAGGAAGATAGGAGCAGCTTGTTGCATTAGAAAGATAGGAGCAGCTTGTTGCATCAGGAAGAGAGCAGCAGCTTGTTGCATTAGGAAGATAGGAGCAGCTTGTTGCATTAGGACGATAGGAGCAGCTTGTTGCATTAGGACAATAGGAGCAGTTTGTTGCATTAGGAAGATAGGAACAGCTTGTTGCATTAGGAAGATAGGAGCAGCTTGTTGCATTCGTAACATAGGAGCAGCTTGTTGCATTAGGAAGAGAGCAGCAGCTTGTTGCATTAGGAAGATAGGAGCAGCTTGTTGCATTAGGAAGATAGGAGCAGCTTGTTGCATTAGGAAGATAGGAGCAGCTTGTTGCATTAGGAAGATAGGAGCAGCTTGTTGCATTAGGAAGATAGGAGCAGCAGTTTGTTGCATTAGGAAGAAAGGAGCAGCTTGTTGCATTAGGAAGATAGGAGCAGCTTGTTGCATTAGAAAGATAGGAGCAGCTCGTTGCATCAGGAAGAGAGCAGCAGCTTGTTGCATTAGGAAGATAGGAGCAGCTTGTTGCATTAGGAAGAGAGCAGCTTGTTGCATTAGGAAGATAGGAGCAGCTTGTTGCATTAGGAAGATAGGAGCAGTTTGTTGCATTAGGAAGATAAGAGCAGCTTGTTGCGTTAGGAAGATAAGAGCAGCAGCTTGTTGCATTAGGAAGAGAGCAGCAGTTTGTTGCATTAGGAAGAGAGCAGTAGTTTGTTGCATTAGGAAGAGAGCAGCAGCTTGTTGCATTAGGAAGAGAGCACTAGCTTGTTGCATTAGGAAGATAGGATCAGCTTGTTGCATTAGGAAGATAGGAACAGCTTGTTGCATTAGGAAGATAGGAGCAGCTTGTTGCATTAGGAAGATAGGAACAGCTTGTTGCATTAGGACGATAGGAGCAGCTTGTTGCATTAGGACGATAGGAGCAGCTTGTTGCATTAGGACGATAGGAGCAGCTTGTTGCATTAGGACGATAGGAACAGTTTGTTGCATTAGGACGATAGGAACAGTTTATTGCATTAGGACGATAGGAGAAGCTTGTTGCATTAGGACGATAGGAACAGTTTGTTGCATTAGTGTCAGTTCAGAATGGAAGTTTGCTGTTAAACCTGATTTATTAGGAGATTGGGATTTATGGACCACAACTGCAGATCTTTCTTATGCTTAAGTAGTGTATATTGCTTTAAGAGATTGCTATTCTGTGGGATTTGCCTTGAGATATTGGTTACAGGAGAGTAAAGATGGTGAGTCCTGTAATAGCTTAGTAATCCTGCATGAGTGACTGAATAGATCATGGATGTCACAACAGGGATGCCCCTTTTGTTATTTTGTTTGAAGTAATGATTTGGCAACCCCAGCTGAGCTCTACATACTGTGTGCAAAGTCTTTGACAGTACAGTGTGTGCTGAAGTCACTCCCGTGGGTGTGCTAGACGCTGGATCAGCTGAAGGACTAAGACTGTCAGTCTTGATGACGTTCTGCTGGGGGGCGGAACTGGCTGGCTCAGATCTTGTTAGTATAGTATTACCTCAGTTGGCACGATAATAATGCTTAGACTCTTGTGGTATTGAACTTGATGTGAAGTGCTTGGCAGCGGTTTATCCTCTGCAGAAGTTGGCAACAGTCCGATCCGGAAGGGTTTCAAGCATGCAGTCTGGTAAGAGCGGTAGGAGCCAAGAGCGGTAGGAGCCGAGAGCAGCTGACGCAGTCAGAGAGGCTGTGAAGATCACCAAAGTTATTTGTTACAGTCCCATATAGGTTCAGCTGACAGTCTACAGTATTGTAGTTCAGTAGGTTGTTCAAATAGCTGTTGTATGTGAATGACAGGCACAAAGTTGGCAGACTTCCTCCTGGAAGATTTGATAGCATGAATAGTAACGTAGCTATGCTACAAGCTAACAAAATTAATTAGCAGGTGGTGCTGGGTTACGTAGGGATATAAAGGTAGAATTGAAAGGTATACACACACCAGTAAGTCAAATACCTGACAATTAGGATGATAGGAACAGTTTGCTCTATTAGGAAGAGAGCAGCAGCTTGTTGCATTAGGAAGAGAGCAGCAATTTGTTGCATTAGGAAGAGAGCAGCAGATTTTTGCATTAGGAAGATAGGTGCAGCTTGTTGCATTAAGAAGAGAGCAGCAGCTTGTTGAATTAGGAAGAGAGCAGCAGCTTGTTGCATTAGGAAGAGAGCAGCAACTTGTTGCATTAGGACGATAGGAACAGTTTGTTGCATTAGGAAGAGAGCAGCAGCTTGTTGCGTTAGGAAAAGATCAGCAGCTTGTTGCATTAGGAAGAGAGCAGCAGCGTGTTGCATTATGAAGAGAGCAGCAGCTTGTTGCATTAGGAAGAGAGCAGAAGCTTGTTGCATTAAGAAGATATCAGCAGCTTGTTGCATTCGGAAGAGAGCAGCAGCTTGTTAAATTAGGAAGAGAGCAGCAGCTTGTTGCATTAGGAAGAGAGCAGCAGCTTGTTGTATTAGAAAGAGAGCAGTAGCTTGTTGTATTAGAAAGAGAGCAGTAGCTTGTTGTATTAGAAAGAGAGCAGCCCTTGTTGCATTGGAAAGAGAGAAGCCGCTTGTTTCATTAGGAAGAGAGCAGCAGCTTGTTGTATTAGGAAGAGAGCAGCAACTTGTTGTATTAGGAATAGAGCAGCCGCTTGTTGTACTAGGAAGAGAACAGCCACTTGTTGTATTAGGAAGAGAGCAGCCGCTTGTTGTATTAGAAAGAGAACTGCAGCTTGTTATATAAGAAAGAGAGTAGCAGCTTGTTGCATTAGGATGAGTGCAGCAGCTTGTTGTATTAGGAAGAGAGCAGCCACTTGTTGTATTAGGAAGAGAGCAGCCACTTGTTGTATTAGGAAGAGAGCAGCCACTTGTTGTATTAGAAAGAGAGCAGCAGCGTGTTGCATTAGAAAGAGAGCAGCGGCTTGTTGCATTAGAAAGAGAGCAGTAGCTTGTTGTATTAGAAAGAGAGCAGGAGCTTGTTGTATAAGAAAGAGAGCAGCCACTTGTTGCATTAGATAGAGGGCAGGAGCTTGCTGTATTAGAAAAAGAGCAGCAGCTTGTTGTATTAGGAGCAGAGCAGCAGCTTGTTGTATTAGGAAGAGAGATTCAGCATGTTGCATTAGGAAGAGAGCAGCAGCTTGTTGTATTAGGAAGAGAGCAGCAGCATGTTGTATTAGGAAGAGAGCAGCAGCTTGTTGTATTAGAAAGAGAGCAGCAGCTTTTTGCATTAGAAAGAGAGCAGCAGCTTGTTGTATTAGAAAGAGAGCAGCAGCATGTTGTATTAGGAAGAGAGCAGTTGCTTGTTGTATTAGAAAGAGAGCAGCAGCTTGTTGCATTAGGAAGAAAGCAGCAGCCTGTTGCATTAGGAAGAGAGCAGCAGCTTCTTGCATTAAGAAGAGAGCAGCAGCTTGTTGTATTAGGAAGAGAGCAGGAGCTTGATGTATTAGGAAGAGATCATCTGCTTGTTGTATTAGAAAGAGAGCAGCAGCTTTTTGTATTAGGAAGAGAGCAGCAGCTTGTTGTATTAGGAAGAGAGCAGCATCTTGTTGCATTATGAAGAGATCATCTGCTTGTTTTATTAGGAAGAGAGCAGCAGCTTGTTGTATTAGAAAGAGAGCAGCCACTTCTTGTATTAGGAAGACAGCAGTAGCTTGTTGTATTAGAAATTGAGCAGCAGCTTATTGTATTAGGAAGAGAGCAGCAGCTTGTTGTATTAGGAAGAGAGCAGAAGCTTGTTGCATTAGGAAGAGAGCAGTAGCTTGTTGCATTAGAAAGACAGCAGCAGCTTGTTGCATTAGGAAGAGAGCAGCAGATTGTTATAATAGGAAGAAAGCAGCAGCTTGTTGTATTAGAAAGAGAGCAGCAGCTTGTTGTATTAGGAAGAGAGCAGCAACTTGTTGTATTAGAAAGAGAGCAGCTGCTTGTTTTATTAGGATGAGAGCAGCAGCTTGTTGTATTAGGCAGAAAGCAGCCACTTGTTGTATTAGGAAGAGAGCAGCCGCTTTTGGTATTAGAAAGAGAGCAGTAGCTTGTTGTATTAGAAAGAGAGCAGTAGCTTGTTGTATTAGAAAGAAAGCAGCAGCTTGTTGTATTAGAAAGAGAGCAGTAGCTTGTTGTATTAGGAAGAGAGCAGCAGATTGTTGTATTAGAAAGAGTGCAGTAGCTTTTTGTAGTAGAAAGAGAGCAGTAGCTTGTTGTATAAGGAAGAGAGCAGTCGATTGTTGTATTAGAAAGAGAGCAGTAGTTTGTTGTATTAGGAAGACAGCAGCCACTTGTTGCATTAGAAAGAGAGCAGAAGACTGTTGCATTAGGAAGAGAGCAGTAGCTTGTGGTATTATAAAGAGTAGAGCAGCTTGTTGCATTAGAAAGAGAGCAGCAGCTTGTTGTATTAGAAAAAAAGCAGCAGCTTGTTGAATTAGAAAGAGAGCAGTAGCTTGCTGTATTAGAAATAGATCTGCCGCTTGTTGTATTAGAAAAAGAGCAGCAGCTTGTTGTATTAGAAAGAGAGCAGCAGCTTGTTGTATTAGGAAGACAGCAGCAGCTTGTTGCATTAGAAAGAGAGCAGACACTTGTACTAGAAGAGAGCAGCAGCGTGTTGTATTAGAAAGAGAGCAGCAACTTGTTGTTTTAGAAAGAGAGCAGCAGCTTGTTGCATTAAAAAGAGAGCAGCAGCTTGTTGCATTAGAAATAGAGCAGTAGCTTGTTGCATTAGAAAGAGAGAAGCCGCTGGTTGTATTAGGAAGAGAGAAGCCGCTTGTTGTATAAGAAGAGAGCAGCAGCTTGTTGTATTAGAAAGAGAGCAGCAGCTTGTTTTATTAGAAAGAGAGCAGCAGCTTGTTGCATTAGGAAGAGAGCAGCAGCTTGTTGTAGAAAGAGAGTAGCCACTTGGGGCGCGATCCGATATAGATCGTAGTTTGCGGCGCTAGCAAGGGAACTCCCGCCGCCCGCAGTTTCAGCTCGCAACTCGAGCTATCCCATATACGGCGCCATCAGAGGCTAAAATGTCGTAAGTCTGACAAACCAGCGATGTCCAGAAATCTGCGTAAGTAAAAATTTCTGGAGTCGCCAGTGACTTACGGCACTTTAGAAACTGCCGGCGCCTACAAAACCTGACTAAGTTATAAAATCACCCGTACTGTCTAACACGCCTCCAAAACATAGCCTGACACGTCTAACCTTCTATCCGCTATCCCCCCCTCACTATCGTAACAATAAAAAATGTATTAACCCCTAAACCGCTGCTCTCGGACCCCGCCGCCACCTAATAAAGTTATTAACCCCTAAACCGCCGCACCCGGACCCCGCTGCCAGCTATATTAAATCTATAACCCCCTAATGTGAGCCCCTACACCGCCGCCATCTACCTTACCTACCCCCTAAAGTGAGCCCCTTACACCGCCGCCATCTACCTTACCTACCCCCTAAAGTGAGCCCCTACCCCTCCGCCATCTACCTTACCTACCCCCTAAAGTGAGCCCCTTACACCGCCGCCATCTACCTTACCTACCCCCTAAAGTGAGCCCCTACCCCACCGCCATCTACCTTACCTACCCCTAAAGTGAGCCCCTACCCCGCCGCCATCTACCTTACCTACCCCCTAAAGTGAGCTCCTACCCCGCCGCCATCTATTTTAAAAATATTAACCCCTAATTTAATCCCCCTACACCTCCGCCACCTATATTAAACACATTAACCCATAATCTAATCCCCCTACACCGCCGCCAGCTATATTAACTATATTAACCCTAATTATATTAGGGTTAATATAGTTAATATAGTTATTATATTATATATATTAACTATATTAACCCTAATTATATTAGGGTTAATATAGTTAATATCGTTATTATATTATATATATATATATATATATATATATATATATATATATATATATATATATTAAGTATAATAACCCTATCTAACTCTAACATCCCTAACTAAATTCTTATAAAATAAATCTAATTAATATTAATATTATTAATTAAATATTCCTATTTAAATCTAAATACTTACCTATAAAATAAACCGTAAGATAGCTACAATGTAATTAATAATTACATTGTAGCTATTTTAGGGTTTATATTTATTTTACAGTTAACTTGGTATTTATTTTAACTAGGTACAATAGCTATTAAATAGTTAATAACTATTTAATAGCTACCTAGTTCAAATAATTACCAATTTACCTGTAAAATAAATCCTAACCTAAGTTACAAATACACCTACACTATCAATAAATTAAATAAACTACAAATATCTAAACTAAAATACAATTAAATAAACTAAACTAAATTACAAAAAAACAAACAAACACTAAATTACAATAAATAAAAAAAGATTACAAGAATTTTAAGCTAATTACACCTATTCTTAGCCCCCTAATAAAATAATAAAGCCCCCCAAAATAAAAAATTTCCCTACCCCATTCTAAATTAAAAAAGTTAACAGCTCTTTTACCTTACCATCCCTTAAAAGGGCCTTTTGCGGGGCATGCCCCAAAGAAAACAGCTCTTTTGCCTGTAAAAAAAACACAATACCACCCCCCAACATTACAACCCACCACCCACATACCAGTATTCTAAACCCACCCAAACCCCCCTTAAGAAAACCTAACACTACCCCCCTGAAGATCTCCCTACCTTGTTTTCACCCAGCTGGGCAGAACTCTTCATCCGATCCGGGCGATGTCTTCAATCAAGCGGCAGAGAAGTCTTCTTCCATCCGGGTGATGTCTTCAATCAAGCGGCAGAGAAGTCTTCTTCCATCCGGCGATGTCTTCAAGCAAAGCTGCATCTTCAATCTTCTTTCTTCGCTCCTCCGCCGCAGAGCATCCATCCGGCACGACGACTGAACGAGGAATGAGGTACCTTTAAATGACGTCATCCAAGATGGCGTCCGTCGAATTCCGATTGGCTGATAGTATTCTATCAGCCAATCGGAATTAAGGTAGAAAAATCTGATTGGCTGATTGAATCAGCCAATCAGATTCAAGTTCAATCCGATTGGCTGAACCAATCAGCCAATCGGATTGAACTTGAATCTGATTGGATGGGTGGGGTAGGGGCTCACTTTAGGGGGTAGGTAAGGTAGATGGCGGCGGTGTAAGGGGCTCACATTAGGGGGTATGTAATGTAGCTGGCGACGGTGTAGGGGGATCACATTAGGGGGTTATACTTTTAATGTAGGTGGCTGCGGGGTCTGGGAGCAGCGGTTTAGGGGTTAAATACTTTATTAGGGATTGCGGCGGGGGATCGCGGTTGACAGGTAGATAGACATTGCGCATGCATTAGGTGTTAGGTTTTATTTAGCAGTTCGCGGTTGACAGGTAGATAGACATTGCGCATACGTTAGGTGTTAGGTTTTATTTGGCAGGTAGTTTAGGGAGTTACGGGGCTCCAATAGACAGCATAAGGCTTACTATGGCTGCATTTTGTGGCGAGGTGAAAATGGAGTAAGATTTGTCCATTTTCACCACGTAAGTCCTTACGCTGTATATTGGATACCAAACTGCGCGGGTTAGGTATACCTGCCTATGGCCCAAAAAACTACGGGCGAAGGCAGAAATATACGAACGTAACTTCTAGGTTACGCCATATATAGGATACCAAACCCACGTAAAATTCGGCGTCGCCGGCTTTTGCGGGCGAAGCTGCATATCGGATCGGGCCTTTGTTGTATTAGAAAGAGAGAAGCCGCTTGTTGTATTAGGAAGAGAGCAGCAGCTTGTTGTATTAGAAAGAGAGGAGCAGCTTGTTGTTTTAGAAAGAGAGGAGCAGCTTGTTGTATTAGAAAGAGATTAGCAGCTTGTTGCATTAGGAAGAGAGCAGCCTATTGTTGTATTAGGAAGAGAGTAATTGCGTGCTGTATTAAAAAGAGAGCAGCAGCTTGTTGTATTAGAAAGAGAGCAGTAGCTTGTTGTATTAGAAAGAGAGCAGTAGCTTGTTGTATTAGAAAGAGAGCAGTAGCTTGTTGTATTAAAAAGAGAGCAGCAGCTTGTTGTATTAGGAAGTGAGCAGCAGCATGTTGTATTAGAAAGAGAGCAGTAGCTTGTTGTATTAAAAAGAGAGCAGCAGCTTGTTGTATTAGAAAGAGAGCAGTAGCTTGTTGTATTAGAAAGAGAGCAGTAGCTTGTTGTATTAAAAAGAGAGCAGCCGCTTGTTGTATTAGGAAGTGAGCAGCAGCATGTTGTATTAGAAAGAGAGCAGTAGCTTGTTGTATTAAAAAGAGAGCAGCAGCTTGTTGTATTAGAAAGAGAGCAGTAGCTTGTTGTATTAGAAAGAGAGCAGCGCTTGTTTTATTAGGAAGAGAGCAGCAGCTTGTTGCATTAGAATAAGAGCAGCAGTTGTTGTATTAGAAAGAGAGCAGCCGCTTGTTGTATTAGAAAGAGAGCAGCAGCTTGTTGTATTAGAATGAGATCAGTAGCTTGTTGTATTAGGAAGAGAGCAGCCATTTGTTGTATAAGGAAGAGAGCAGCCGCTTGTTGTATTAGAAAGAGAGCAGCAGCTTGTTGTATTATAAAGAGAGCAGTAGCTTGTTGTATTAGGAAGAGAGGAGCAGCTTGTTGTATTAGGAAGAGAGCAGTAGCTTGTTGTATAAGGAAGAGAGCAGCCGCTTGTTGTATTAGAAAGAGAGCAGCAGCTTGATGTATTAGAAAGAGAGCAATAGCTTGTTGCAATAGGAAGAGAGCAGCCACTTGTTGTATTAGGAAGACAGCAGCCGCTTGTTGCATTAGAAAGAGAGCAGCAGTCTGTTGCATTAGGAAGAGAGCAGTAGCTTGTTGTATTAGAAAGAGTAGAGCAGCTTGTTGTATTTGAAAGAGATCAGCAGCTTGTTGTATTAGTAAGAGAGCTGCCACTTGATGTATTAGAAAGAGAGCAGTAGCTTGTTGTATTATGAAGAGAGCAGCAGCTTGTTGTATTAGAAAGAGAGCAGTAGCTTGTTGTATTAGGAAGACAGCAGCAGCTTGTTGCATTAGAAAGAGAGCAGGCGCTTGTACTAGGATGAGAGCAGCAGCTTGTTGTATTAGAAAGAGAGCAGCAACTTGCTGTATTAGAAAGAGAGCAGCAGCTTGTTGTATTGGAAAGAGAGCAGCGGCTTGTTGCATTAGGAAGAAAGCAGTAGCTCGTTGCATTAGAAAGAAAGAAGCCACTTGTTGTATTAGGAAGAGAGAAGCCACTTGTTGTATTAGGAAGAGAGCAGCAGCTTGTTGTATTAGAAAGAGAGCAGCAGCTTGTTGTATTAGAAAGAGAGAAGCCGCTTGTTGTATTAGAAAGAGAGCAGCAGCTTTTTGTATTAGAAAGAGAGCAGCAGCTTGTTGTATTAGAAAGAGAGCAGCAGCGTGTTGTATTAGAAAGAGAGCAGCAGCTTGTTGCATTTGGAAGAGAGCAGCAGCTTGTTGTAGAAAGAGAGCAGCCAATTGTTGTATTAGGACGACAGCAGCCGCTTGTTGTATTAGGAAGAGAGCAGCATCTTGTTGTATTAGAAAGAGTGCAGCAGCTTGTTGTATTAGAAAGAGATCAGCAGCTTGTTGCATTAGAAAGAGAGCAGCCTCTTGTTGCATTAGGAAGAGAGAAGCAGCTTGTTGTATTAGAAAGAGAGCAGCAGCTTGATGTATTAGAAAGAGATCAGCAGCTTGTTGCATTAGAAAGAGAGCAGCCTCTTGTTGCATTAGAATGAGAGCAGCAGCTTGATGTATTAGGAAGAGAGCAGCCGCTTGTTGTATTAGAAAGAGAGCAGCAGCTTGTTGTATTAGAAAGAGAGAAGCAGCTTGTTGTATTAGAAAGAGAGCTGTAGCTTGTTGTATTAGGAAGAGAGCAGCAGCTTGTTATATTAGAAAGAGATCAGTAGCTTTTTGTATTAGGAAGAGAGCCGCCATTTGTTGTATTAGGAAGAGAGCAGCCGCTTGTTGTATTAGAAAGAGAGCAGAAGCTTGTTGTATTTTAAAGAGAGCAGTAGCTTGTTGTATTAGGAAGAAAGGAGCAGCTTGTTGTATTAGAAAGAGAGCAGGCGCTTGTACTAGGATGAGAGCAGCAGCTTGTTGTATTAGAAAGAGAGCAGCAACTTGCTGTATTAGAAAGAGAGCAGCAGCTTGTTGTATTAGAAAGAGAGCAGCAGCTTGTTGCATTAGGAAGAAAGCAGCAGCTTGTTGTATTAGAAAGCGAGCAGTAGCTTGTTGCATTAGAAAGAAAGAAGCCACTTGTTGTATTAGGAAGAGAGAAGCCACTTGTTGTATTAGGAAGAGAGCAGCAGCTTGTTGTATTAGAAAGAGAGCAGCAGCTTGTTGTATTAGAAAGAGAGAAGCCGCTTGTTGTATTAGAAAGAGAGCAGCAGCTTTTTGTATTAGAAAGAGAGCAGCAGCTTGTTGTATTAGAAAGAGAGCAGCAGCATGTTGTATTAGAAAGAGAGCAGCAGCTTGTTGCATTTGGAAGAGAGCAGCAGCTTGTTGTAGAAAGAGAGCAGCCAATTGTTGTATTAGGACGAGAGCAGCCGCTTGTTGTATTAGGAAGAGAGCAGCATCTTGTTGTATTAGAGAGAGTGCAGCAGCTTGTTGTATTAGAAAGAGATCAGCAGCTTGTTGCATTAGAAAGAGAGCAGCCTCTTGTTGCATTAGGAAGAGAGCAGCAGTGTGTTGCATTAGAAAGAGAGCAGCCTCTTGTTGCATTAGAAAGAGAGCAGCAGCTTGATGTATTAGGAAGAGAGCAGCCGCTTGTTGTATTAGAAAGAGAGCAGCAGCTTGTTGTATTAGAAAGAGAGAAGCAGCTTGTTGTATTAGAAAGAGAGCTGTAGCTTGTTGTGTTAGGAAGAGAGCAGCAGCTTGTTATATTAGAAAGAGATCAGTAGCTTTTTGTATTAGGAAGAGAGCCGCCATTTGTTGTATTAGGAAGAGAGCAGCCGCTTGTTGTATTAGAAAGAGAGCAGAAGCTTGTTGTATTTTAAAGAGAGCAGTAGCTTGTTGTATTAGGAAGAAAGGAGCAGCTTGTTGTATTAGAAAGAGAGCAGTAGCTTGTTGAATTAGAAAGAGAGCAGCCGTGGCGGAGCTTGCTTGCACCAAGATGGACGCAGACTTCTAGAGCTCTGAAGTGAGGTCGGTGTTTTTCTACATTAAGTGGATTAGGAAATGCGATCCACTGCCCAAATCTGACAACTAACCTCGGCTTTGGCATAGCAGATCACCTTTTCGATAATCTGGCCAGTTTATACAGATCACCGACAACCTATATCGGCGGAGCAGAACGGCCGACCACGTGGAGTGCTAACAGCTCCTAAAGTGTCTCAAACTCTCTCTTCTCCCTACCAAGGCTCCCTATGCACACCGGGTGAGATTCCGATAATGACACAGACACGGAGGGAGTAAGAATCGAACCGGAGATGGGAACAGGCAGATAAAATGATCACGGCTCCATACCTGGATTATGTGAGTGCAATACTTTTTATTCAGTGACCTACTAACGACCTTTATGTTAACGGCCTTTTGCTATAGACTGTCTCCTGCTATAGAAATGAGTGCTATATAATACAGAGATCACACTATCACCTATTAAGCTGCAAATATATCAGCAGAGCTGCAGTTAACCCATCATCGATCCAGAGAGGCTGTGTTTTTATTATAAGCGCCATCTTTATTCATCACCCTGGGAGAATGCAAACTATGCTTGGATGATAATCACAGCTTTTGTCAGCACAAATAAACAACCATTAGTCTTGGCATCTGCACGATCACAGCTTTTAACCCATCTTAAGCACTCCTCTACTCCTAACTGTAAAGACTTTAGATCCAGTTTCTTATACACAGCTTTTCCATGGCTTCTAAGAAAGGTCCTAGATCCGAGAAATCCAGTAAAGGCATAACACCTGCATCTGCAAAAGTTCACTCTTTTTTCAAAAATATGGAGAACCCAATGCTACATTCCACTTCTCCACCCCATGAATCATCTCCATCTCAACCTGTTATTGACAGCCATGCTGAGGAAGACAGTACCCTCACAAAAGCAGATATCCTATCACTTCCATCTAAGGAAGATTTCACAAACTTTATATCACAAGTAATTTCTATGATTAAATCTAGTCTTACTGAAGTTAAAAAAGAAATAAATGAGATTGGCAACAGAATAATGCATTTGGAGGAGGATGTGGAACACACGGACCATTAGATCAACAAATCCGACACACCTCTCAACATTCTAATTTAATCCAACAATTGCAGGATCAGGTCGAAGACCTGGATAACAGAGGTAGGCGCCAAAATATTAGGATCTGAGGTGTTCCGGAATCTATCAAATCTGCGGACCTGCTGCCTTTTCTACAAAAATTGTTTAATGAGCTCATGAATAGCGAGAATCAAAATGGAGATCCTGTGGACTACCAGCTGGACAGATTCCATCATGCCCTACGACCACCACCTAAGGATTCAGCCCCCCCACGGGACATTATACTTAGATTCACCAGTTTCAAAGATAAAGAGTGCATCTTATAAGCTGCTAGGAAGCAAGCCCCTATAACATTTGAGGGCCATGCCCTTCAGTTCTTTGCAGATCTCAGCCAAATGACATTATCTAAAAGAAGAGAAGCCAGACCTCTTATGTTACATTTAAGAGAACTGAAAATCCCCTATCGCTGGGGATTTCCTTTTTGCTTGAAAGTCTTTAACCCTTTAAGGACACAGCTTTCAGTTTGCTTAATTGTTTTATGACGGAAAAATTCCATCATATGTCCTTAAGAGGTTAAGGACAATACTACAGCAGTTTATAGATCACCAGAGGACCTGGAAACTTTTTGCTCCCAACTAGGAATCAGAACCCCAGAGCTACCATCTATTCAGGAATCTGCTCCAGCTCCCTTGGAGCAGAGACCCCATCACCAGGAGTGGAGCAGGGTTACCCGCCACAAACGCAGCAAATTAACAAGCAAAAGCCCATCTGCAGACCAAGATCAGATCACATGAAGGAGCACTACTGGGATATCTTGCTCGCTGAGCCTCATTTCTACTTTTTCTGGCATTGTCGACTAAAGACCAGAACTCATCTAGTGTTTCACCACTACTTATTCCTAAACATACAGCTAAAATGTGTTTTCACGTAAGGTTTATTACTACGTTGCCACATTAGTTTAAAATCTGTTTAACTACATCATTTCCTCCTTGTTAATTAGTACCTGTTAACCGACCTGCTACCATGAGTTGTAACAGTCACTTTTTCCTCCCCTAGGATCTCTCGTGAGAGAAAAATATGAGAATTTCTTTGTTGAAGGAGTTATACTCCGCTAGTTATAATTTATTTAATGTTATAATATTTACATATGTTTTTTGCCATTCCAGATTTGCTCTTAATACCTACTCTTCCACCCCTTTTCATCTCCCCACGCTTTTTCCCCGGTCCAATTGAGATAATCGTAGTGATGAGAACTTCAAACGCCAGGTAAGCTTCTACCTCTATTTACAATGACATTACAGCCCTACTAGCTGTAACTATCCTCCCCAGACTTATATTATTTGCACACATGTATTTCAGTAATTATGGCCGTCCAAATATTGAACATAGTCACACAGAATGCTAAAGGGTTAAATTCTCCGACAAAGCGCTCTGTAGCCCTAACATGGTTCAAGAAATCAAAGGCAGACATCGTCTTTGTACAGGAGACTCACTTCCCCAAAGACAATCCACCCACATTTGAAAACAGGGATTACCCAATGGGATACTTTGCTCACAATACTAGGAAGGTGGGGGGAGTGGGGATACTAATCAGCAAAAATGTACCTTTCCAATTAGACAAAGTCGAAGCTGACCCTGAAGGTAGATGGATTATAGTTACAGGCCTTATTCATAATCGGCCACTTACCCTGGCCAATATTTATGCTCCCAACACCAAACAAGCTAAATTCTTATCTAAGTTAAAGTGTCACATACTCTCGCACCAGAAAAGCCTGTTAATCCTTGCGGGGGATTGTAATTTAGCTCTAGATCCACCTCTGGATTGCTCCTCTGGTCGAAGTTGTGTCCACCCCAAAACACTGATTGACACTACCTCTTTAATCCAGGATCTAGCTTTATTAGACACTTGGAGATTGAAACACCCCTCGCAACACACCTATACCTTCTACTCTAATCCCCACAAGAATTATTCACAAATTGACTACATCTTCATAGACCAACTTTTATATGAATTAGTTAATGACGTTGACATTACCCCAACAACCTGGTCAGACCATGCGATGGTTTCCCTAATCTTAAAGTGGTTGAACACACCAATCTCCCCATTTGTCTGGAGATTAGACGAGTCCCTCCTTAAAAACGACGCGTTAACTTAACAGTTGGCGGAAACAATAGAGTAATACTTTAGACTAAACGCTATAGAAGACATCTCCCCCCACACCCTCTGGGAAGCCCATAAAACTGTCTTACGAGGCAAACTCATTAAACATAAAGCAACACTTAAGAAACAATACAGAACACGGTACGAGAGCATTACATTAGAGAGACAGCATCAGGAATCACCTTGTGATGTTTCTTTATTTAATCAACTTAGACACTGCAGTAATGAACTTAACCATCTGCTCTACTCAGAGGCACAAATTAGAGCATTATACCTCAAAAAACTTTATTTGGCTAGGTCAAATAAAATAGGAACGTCACTGGCTAGAACTTTTAAGGAACGTAAACTTAATTCTTATATACACAAAATAATAAACAATTCTGGGAATCTTGTTGTAGGTAGCCTCTCAATTGCTGACAAATTTAAAAACTATTATAGCAATCTATACAACTTACCAGCACCACGTTTGGCAGGCACACCCTTAGCTACAGAACAGTACATTGCGGAGGCCTCATTACCTAATATCTCCAACGAATTAGCAAAAACATTAGACAACCCCATTACACTCCAAGAGGTATTATCGGCTATAAAATCCTTACCCTCCCATAAAAGCCCAGGCCCAGATGGATTTTCTAACTTGTATTATAAGCAATTCAGGAATTTACTGTCTCCCCATCTCACATCTCTGTTTCAGTCTATCGATAAGGTGGAGGAGTGGTCCAAAAGTTCTCTTGAGGCACACATTTCTGTAATAGCGAAGCCCGGTAAAGACCCCACGTCGGTAAGCAATTACAGACCAATTTCCCTCCTGAATACCGATTTAAAACTTTATGCTAAGATCCTGGCGACCCGAGTAAATGAGATTCTCCCCCAAATTATTCATGTCGACCAAATGGGTTTTATACCAAAAAGAGAAGTGCGAGACAATACTATTAGAGTTTTACATTTGATTGAACAGTCCGGCCGGTCGAGCGTCCCATCTATCTTAATTTCAACAGACGATGAAAAGGCGTTCGACCGGCTGGACTGGAATTTCCTTAAATATAGCTTGGGGGCCTTTGGCTTTGGCCCTACTATGATCCGAAGGATTTTTAGCTTATATTCATGCCCCACCGCTAGGGTCCGAACGAATGGGACTTTGTCTGACGGTTTTAAAATTCAAAATGGCACGAGACAGGGGTGTCCCCTGTCTCCTCTGCTGTTCGCTATCTCGATCGAGGTGCTCGTGTCACACATTAGGAACAATCCCCACATTACTGGCCTGACCCTGGGCCCAAACACATACAAACTTACCCTCTACGCGGATGATGTCCTTACTTTACTCACTCACCCGTCTAAATCCCTGCCACACTTACTAGGCGAATTTGATAGATTTGGTCATTTTAATTTCCTGATTAATGCCCAAAAATCAAAATTTCTTATCATTAACATGCGGAGAAGAGACTTTGAAGCCCTTAGAGCCCCCTGCCAATATAGCTTGCTGCATGATAAAATTAAATACCTTGGCATCAACCTTGCCCCTACTATTAACAACATTTTTAAATATAACTACTTGCCCATATTGCACAAATTGAAGAGAGATTTTGAAACTTGGCAAGCCAAACCTATCTCCTGGTGGGGTAGGATACAATCGGTCAAGATCACCACCCTCCCCCAGATCCTATATATCCTCCAAGCTGCCCGGTACACTTACCCATGACTTATCTGAATCAAATTCAGTCATTAATAAATTCCTTCATATGGGGTAATGTTAAACCTTGTATTAGAAAAAAGGTCCTTACGAAACCACTGGGAGAGGGTGGATTGGGGGTACCATCAGTCTCTCAATATTATAAAGCAGTGACATTGCAAAGAGTTTGGGAATGGCACGAACATGCTCCTACTAAAGCCTGGATTTCCATAGACTCCCACCTATTGGGCTCCCCTACTATAGGTCTGCTCTGCTGGATCAGCCATAATTGTAGACCTGTATCACATCTATATGCACACATCTTCCGAACATGGGACAATGTGCGGGCCAAGAATAGAGGCATTTCATTGTTTATATCCCCCATGACACCAATACCATTAAATGCAAAGTTTAATAGAGGGATAATTCCAACAGAACCAGGTCACTTGGGGGTGGGCCAGACAATCCCATTTACATGTCTGTCTGAAGGGGGGAAATTGAAATCGAGGACACTGCTTGCTGACACTGCGGGAGGTGTTTTCTCTTGATGGCTGAAATTTGCCCAATTAACGCACTTATTGGGTTCTTCACCTCACAAAAGCGAGCTTCTAAGAGAATTGACCTGTTTCAAGTGCCTTTGCCATGGAGGGACGATGCCCAGAGGGTCCCTCTCAATTGTCAAAAAGCTGTTAGACAACACTCTTACATTGCCTACCTCCTCATATGAATCCACTTGGCAGGCAGACTTAGATATGCCTATATCTAAAGAACAATGGGAAAACATTTGTTTTCATTCCTCTAAATCCTCGTCCTCCCCCAGTATCCTGGAGATGAACCACAAAATTTTATTTAGATGGTACCTTACTCCAGTTAGGCTCAAACACATATATCCTAGCACTAATGCAACATGTTGGAGGGGTTGTGGGTCGCCTGGTACATTAGCACACATTTGGTGGCATTGTCCGAAACTGCATCCCTTTGGGAGGCTATCACTGCACACCTGAAGGTTGTGTTAGGGGATCAGTTTTGCTTATCTCCTCTTACAGCCCTCCTTAGTTATAACCCAGGTAAAATATGTAGAATTCGCTGGAAGCTTCTGCAATACTGCCTGAACAGCGCTAGGCTGCTTATTGCCCGTAGGTGGAAGTCCCCAGTCGTCCCCACATTGCAGGAATGGTTACACAATACGTCTGAACTTCTCTCAATAGAAGAATACTCTTTTTTCAAAAACTGATGCTTTCCTTTATATCACAATATTCAGTTCTACTGACAAACACTCCTACACTCACCCACCACCCTATCCTAGACAGATATTAGTATAAGCTCTCCTTGCCCCAATTGGACCCCCCGCCTCTCCTAGACAGATATTAGTATAAGCTCTCCTTGCCCCAATTGCCCCCCCCTTTTTTTCTTCTCTCCCCTTAATCTTTTAATAGCTGGAATTTTTATTTGTTTATTTGCTTATTGCTTGCTTAGTTTAGAGCTTTACCTTTGTTGTGTTAGAAAGTTCTATAGGTATGATCTTAATACCTTTAGTTGCAATATGTATGCCGCAATACAACTTGATATGTATGTGTCTAACTAACATATGATGGTACCAAACCCCCTGACTTGTTTTCTCCTCAGTAGAAATAGATATAGATCTTGATTCCAATTACGTTTGGACAGTTACTCACCCAGGAACTCAGCGAACTTTATTCACAAGTTACCTTGACAAGGATATATTGATGCTTTGCACTTTTCTATTTATGGTGCTATCATTTTCCAAAATGTGGTAATATATTTGGCACTGAATATGTAATATGGTTTATTTTGTACTTACGTTATTTTTGTACTGAGTTTATTTTTTCTTTAATAAAGCTCTTTTGAAAATTAAAAAAAAAAAGAAAAAAGAAAGAGAGCAGCTGCTTGTTGTATTACAAAGAGAGCAGCAGCTTGTTGAATTAGAAAGAGAGCAGTAGCTTGTTGTATTAGAAAGAGAGCAGCCACTTGTTGTATTAGAACGAGAACAGCAGCTTGTTGCATCAGGGAGAGAGCAGTAGCTTGTTGTAGTAGAAAGAAAACAGTAGCTTGTTGTATTAGGAAGAGAGCAGCAGCTTGTTGCATTAGAAAGAGAGCAGCAGCCTGTTGCATTAGGAAGAGAGCAGTAGCATGTTGTATTAGAAAGAGTGCAGCAGCTTGTGGCATTAGAAAGAGAGCAGCAGCTTGTTGTACTAGAAAGAGAGCAGCAGCTTGTCGTATTAGAAAAAGAGCAGCAGCTTGTTGCATTAGAAAGAGAGCAGCAGCTTGTTGCATTAGAAAGAGAGCAGTAGCTTGTTGAATTAGAAAGAGAGCAGCAGCTTGTTGTATTAGAAAGAGAGCAGCAGCTTGTTGTATTAGGAAGAGATCAGCAGCTTGTTGCATTAGAAAGAGAGCAGTAGCTTGTTGTATTAGAAAGAGTGCAGCAGCTTGTTCCATTAGAAAGAGAGCAGCAGCTTGTTGTATTAGAAAGAGAGCAGCAGCTTGTTGCATTAGAAAGAGAGCAGTAGCTTGTTGTATTAGAAAGAGAGCAGTAGCTTGTTGTATTAGAAGAAGTGCAGCAGCTTGTTGCATTAGAAAGACAGCAGCAGCTTGTTGTATTAGAAAGAGTGCAGCAGCTTGTTGCATTAGGAAGAGAGCAGAAGCGTGTTGCATTAGGAAGAGAGCAGCAGCTTGTTGTATTAGAAAGAGAGCAGTAGCTTGTTGCATTAGAAAGAGAGAAGCCGCTTGTTGTATTAGGAAGAGAGAAGCCGCTTGATGTATTAGGGAGAGAGCAGCAGCTTGTTGTATTAGAAAGAGAGCAGCAGCTTGTTGTATTAGAAAGAGAGTAGCAGCTTGTTGCATTAGGAAGAGAGCAGCCTCTTGTTGTATTAGGAAGAGAGCAGCCGCTTGTTGTATTAGAAAGAGAACAGCAGCTTGTTGTATTAGAAAGAGAGCAGTAGCTTGTTGTATTAGAAAGAGAGCAGCGCTTGTTTTATTAGGAAGAGAGCAGCAGCTTGTTGCATTAGAATGAGAGCAGCAGCTTGTTGTATTAAAAAGAGAGCAGCAGCTTGATGTATTAGGAAGAGAGCAGTAGCTTGTTGTATTAGGAAGAGAGCAGCAGCTTTTTGAATTAGAAAGAGATCAGTAGCTTGTTGTATTAGGAAGAGAGCAGCCACTTGTTGTATTAGAAAAAGAGCAGCAGCTTGTTGTATTATAAAGAGAGCAGTAGCTTGTTGTATTATAAAGAGAGCAGTAGCTTGTTGTATTAGAAAGAGATGAGCAGCTTGTTGTATTAGAAAGAGAGCAGTAGCTTGTTGTATTAGAAAGAGAGCAGTAGCTTGTTGTATTAGGAAGAGAGCAGAAGCTTGTTGTATTAGAAAGACAGTAGTAGCTTGTTGTATTAGGAAGAGAGCAGCCACTTGTTGAATTAGAAAGAGAGCAGTAGCTTGTTGTATTAGGAAGAGAGCAGAAGCTTGTTGTATTAGAACGAGAGCAGCAGCTTGTTACATTAGGAAGAGAGCAGTAGCTTGTTGTAGTAGAAAGAGAACAGTAGCTTGTTGTATTAGGAAGAGAGCAGCAGCTTGTTGCATTAGAAAGAGAGCAGCAGCCTGTTGCATTAGGAAGCGAGCAGCAGCTTGTTGCATTAGAAAGAGAGCAGTAGCTTGTTGCATTAGAAAGAGCAGCAGCTTGTTGCATTAGAAAGACAGCAGCTGCTTGTTGCATTAGAAAGAGAGCAGCTTGTTGCATTAGAAAGAGAGCAGTAGCTTGTTGTATTAGAAAGAGAGCAGCCGCTTGTTGTATTAGAAAGAGAGCAGCCGCTTGTTGTATTAGAACGAGAACAGCAGCTTATTGCATTAGGAAGAGAGCAGCGCTTTGTTGTATTAGAAAGAGAGCAGCAACTTTTTGCATTAGAAAGAGAGCAGTAGCTTGGTGCATTAGAAAGACAGCAGCAGCTTGTGTCATTAGAAAGAGAGCAGGAGCTTGTTGTATTAGAAAGAGAGCAGCAGCGTGTTGCATTAGAAAGAGAGCAGCAGCTTGTTGTATTAGAAAGAGTGCAGCAGCTTGTTGCATTAGAAAGAGAGCAGTAGCTTGTTGTATTAGAAAGAGATGAGCAGCTTGTTGTATTAGAACGAGAACAGCAGCTTGTTGCATCAGGGAGAGAGCAGTAGCTTGTTGTAGTAGAAAGAAAACAGTAGCTTGTTGTATTAGGAAGAGAGCAGCAGCTTGTTGCATTAGAAAGAGAGCAGCAGCCTGTTGCATTAGGAAGAGAGCAGTAGCATGTTGTATTAGAAAGAGTGCAGCAGCTTGTGGCATTAGAAAGAGAGCAGCAGCTTGTTGTACTAGAAAGAGAGCAGCAGCTTGTCGTATTAGAAAAAGAGCAGCAGCTTGTTGCATTAGAAAGAGAGCAGCAGCTTGTTGCATTAGAAAGAGAGCAGTAGCTTGTTGAATTAGAAAGAGAGCAGCAGCTTGTTGTATTAGAAAGAGAGCAGCAGCTTGTTGTATTAGGAAGAGATCAGCAGCTTGTTGCATTAGAAAGAGAGCAGTAGCTTGTTGTATTAGAAAGAGTGCAGCAGCTTGTTCCATTAGAAAGAGAGCAGCAGCTTGTTGTATTAGAAAGAGAGCAGCAGCTTGTTGCATTAGAAAGAGAGCAGTAGCTTGTTGTATTAGAAAGAGAGCAGTAGCTTGTTGTATTAGAAGAAGTGCAGCAGCTTGTTGCATTAGAAAGACAGCAGCAGCTTGTTGTATTAGAAAGAGTGCAGCAGATTGTTGCATTAGGAAGAGAGCAGAAGCTTGTTGCATTAGGAAGAGAGCAGCAGCTTGTTGTATTAGAAAGAGAGCAGTAGCTTGTTGCATTAGAAAGAGAGAAGCCGCTTGTTGTATTAGGAAGAGAGAAGCCGCTTGATGTATTAGGGAGAGAGCAGCAGCTTGTTGTATTAGAAAGAGAGCAGCAGCTTGTTGTATTAGAAAGAGAGTAGCAGCTTGTTGCATTAGGAAGAGAGCAGCCTCTTGTTGTATTAGGAAGAGAGCAGCCGCTTGTTGTATTAGAAAGAGAACAGCAGCTTGTTGTATTAGAAAGAGAGCAGTAGCTTGTTGTATTAGAAAGAGAGCAGCGCTTGTTTTATTAGGAAGAGAGCAGCAGCTTGTTGCATTAGAATGAGAGCAGCAGCTTGTTGTATTAAAAAGAGAGCAGCAGCTTGATGTATTAGGAAGAGAGCAGTAGCTTGTTGTATTAGGAAGAGAGCAGCAGCTTTTTGAATTAGAAAGAGATCAGTAGCTTGTTGTATTAGGAAGAGAGCAGCCACTTGTTATATTAGAAAAAGAGCAGCAGCTTGTTGTATTATAAAGAGAGCAGTAGCTTGTTGTATTATAAAGAGAGCAGTAGCTTGTTGTATTAGAAAGAGATGAGCAGCTTGTTGTATTAGAAAGAGAGCAGTAGCTTGTTGTATTAGAAAGAGAGCAGTAGCTTGTTGTATTAGGAAGAGAGCAGAAGCTTGTTGTATTAGAAAGACAGTAGTAGCTTGTTGTATTAGGAAGAGAGCAGCCACTTGTTGAATAAGAAAGAGAGCAGTAGCTTGTTGTATTAGGAAGAGAGCAGAAGCTTGTTGTATTAGAAAGAGAGCAGCAGCTTGTTGCATTAGGAAGAGAGCTGTAGCTTGTTGTAGTAGAAAGAGAACAGTAGCTTGTTGTATTAGGAAGAGAGCAGCAGCTTGTTGCATTAGAAAGAGAGCAGCAGCCTGTTGCATTAGGAAGAGAGCAGCAGCTTGTTGCATTAGAAAGAGAGCAGTAGCTTGTTGCATTAGAAAGAGCAGCAGCTTGTTGCATTAGAAAGACAGCAGCTGCTTGTTGCATTAGAAAGAGAGCAGCAGCTTGTTGCATTAGAAAGAGAGCAGTAGCTTGTTGTATTAGAAAGAGAGCAGCCGCTTGTTGTATTAGAAAGAGAGCAGCCGCTTGTTGTATTAGAACGAGAACAGCAGCTTGTTGCATTAGGAAGAGAGCAGCGCTTTGTTGTATTAGAAAGAGAGCAGCAACTTTTTGCATTAGAAAGAGAGCAGTAGCTTGGTGCATTAGAAAGACAGCAGCAGCTTGTTGCATTAGAAAGAGAGCAGGAGCTTGTTGTATTAGAAAGAGAGCAGCAGCGTGTTGCATTAGAAAGAGAGCAGCAGCTTGTTGTATTATAAAGAGAGCAGTAGCTTGTTGTATTAGAAAGAGATGAGCAGCTTGTTGTATTAGAAAGAGAGCAGTAGCTTGTTGTATTAGAAAGAGAGCAGTAGCTTGTTGTATTAGGAAGAGAGCAGAAGCTTGTTGTATTAGAAAGACAGTAGTAGCTTGTTGTATTAGGAAGAGAGCAGCCACTTGTTGAATTAGAAAGAGAGCAGTAGCTTGTTGTATTAGGAAGAGAGCAGAAGCTTGTTGTATTAGAAAGAGAGCAGCAGCTTGTTGCATTAGGAAGAGAGCAGTAGCTTGTTGTAGTAGAAAGAGAACAGTAGCTTGTTGTATTAGGAAGAGAGCAGCAGCTTGTTGCATTAGAAAGAGAGCAGCAGCCTGTTGCATTAGGAAGAGAGCAGCAGCTTGTTGCATTAGAAAGAGAGCAGTAGCTTGTTGCATTAGAAAGAGCAGCAGCTTGTTGCATTAGAAAGACAGCAGCTGCTTGTTGCATTAGAAAGAGAGCAGCAGCTTGTTGCATTAGAAAGAGAGCAGTAGCTTGTTGTATTAGAAAGAGAGCAGCCGCTTGTTGTATTAGAAAGAGAGCAGCCGCTTGTTGTATTAGAACGAGAACAGCAGCTTGTTGCATTAGGAAGAGAGCAGCGCTTTGTTGTATTAGAAAGAGAGCAGCAACTTTTTGCATTAGAAAGAGAGCAGTAGCTTGGTGCATTAGAAAGACAGCAGCAGCTTGTTGCATTAGAAAGAGAGCAGGAGCTTGTTGTATTAGAAAGAGAGCAGCAGCGTGTTGCATTAGAAAGAGAGCAGCAGCTTGTTGTATTAGAAAGAGTGCAGCAGCTTGTTGCATTAGAAAGAGAGCAACAGCTTGTTGTATTAGAAAGAGAGCAGCAGCTTGTTGTATTAGAAAGAGTGCAGCAGCTTGTTGCATTAGAAAGAGAGCAGCAGCTTGTTGTATTAGAAAGAGAGCAGCAATTTGTTGCATTAGAAAGAGAGCAGCAACTTGTTGTATTAGAAAGAGAGCAGTAGCTTGTTGTGTTAGAAAAAGAGCAGCAGTGTTTGTTGCATTAGAAAGAGAGAAGCAGCTTGTTGCATTAGAAAGAGAGCAGTAGCTTGTTGTATTAGAAAGAGAGCAGTAGCTTGTTGTATTAGAAAGAGAGCAGCAGCTTGTTGCATTAGAAAGAGAGCAGCAGCTTGTTGTATTAGAAAGAGAGCAGCAGCTTTTTGTATTAGAAATAGAGCAGTAGCTTGTTGTATTAGAAAGAGTGCAGTAGCCTGTTGGATTAGGAAGAGAGCAGCAGCCTGTTGTATTAGAAAAAGAGCAGCAGCTTATTGCATTAGAAAGAGAGCAGCAGTTTGTTGCATTAGAAAGAGAGCAGTAGCTTGTTGTATTAGAAAGAGAGCAGCAGTGTGTTGCATTAGAAAGAGAGCAGCAGCATGTTGCATTAGGAAGAGAGCAGCAGCTTGTTGTATTAGAAAGAGAGCAGTAGCTTGTTGCATTAGAAAGAGAGAAGCCGCTTGTTGTATTAGGAAGAGAGAAGCCACTTGATGTATTAAGAAGAGAGCAGCAGCTTTTTGTATTAGGAAGAGAGCAGCTTGTTGCATTAGGAAGAGAGCAGCTTCTTGTTGTATAAGGAAGAGAGCAGCCACTTGTTGTATTAGAAAGAGAGCAGTACCTTGTTGTATTAGGAAGAGAGCAGCAGCTTTTTGTATTAGAAAGAAAGCAGTAGCTTGTTGTATTAGAAAGAGAGCAGTAGCTTGTTGTATTAGAAAGAGAGCAGCCGCTTGTTGCATTGGAAAGAGAGCAGCCGCTTGTTTCATTAGGAAAAGAGCAGCAGCTTGTTGTATTAGGAAGAGAGCAGCGACTAGTTGTATTAGGAATAGAGCAGCCGCTTGTTGTACTAGGAAGAGAACAGCCACTTGTTGTATTAGGAAGAGAGCAGCCGCTTGTTGTATTAGAAAGAGAACAGCAGCTTGTTATATTAGAAAGAGAGTAGCAGCATGTTGCATTAGGAAGAGTGCAGCAGCTTGTTGTATAAGGAAGAGTGCAGCCACTTGTTGTATTAGAAAGAGAGCAGTAGCGTGTTGCATTAGAAAGAGAGCAGCAGCTTGTTGTATTAGAAAGAGAGCATCCGCTTGTTGTATTAGAAAGAGAGCAGCAGCTTGTTGCATTAGGAAGAGAGCAGCAGCTTGTTGCATTAGAAAGAGAGCAGTAGCCTGTTGCATTAGGAAGAGAGCAGCAGCTTGTTTTTTTAGAAAGAGTGCAGCAGCTTGTTGTATTAGGAAGAGAGCAGTAGCTTGTTGTATTAGAAAGAGAGCAGCCGCTTGTTGTATTAGAAAGAGAGCAGCAGCTTGTTGCATTAGGAAGAGAGCAGCAGCTTGTTGCATTAGAAAGAGAGCAGCAGCCTGTTGCATTAGGAAGAGAGCAGCAGCTTGTTTTATTAGAAAGAGTGCAGCAGCTTGTTGCATTAGAAAGAAAGCAGCAGCTTGTTCTATTAGAAAGAGAGCAGCAGCTTGTTGCATTAGAAACAGAGCAGCAGCTTGTTGTATTAGAAAGAATGCAGCAGCTTGTTGCATTAGAAAGAGAGCAGTTGCTTGTTGCATTAGGAAGAGAGCAGCAGCTTGTTGCTTTAGAAAGAGAGCAATAGCTTGTTGTATTAGAAAGAGAGCAGTAGCTTGTTGTATTAGAAAGAGAGCAGCAGCTTGTTGCATTTGAAAGAGAGCAGCAGCTTGTTGTATTAGAAAGAGAGCAGCAGCTTGTTCTATTAGAAAGAGAGCAGTAGCTTGTTGTATTAGAAAGAGTGCAGCAGCCTGTTGCATTAGGAAGAGAGAAGCAGCTTGTTGTATTAGAAAAAGAGCAGCAGCTTGTTGCATTAGAAAGAGAGCAGCAGCTTGTTGCATTAGAAAGAGAGCAGTAGCTTGTTGTATTAGAAAGAGAGCAGCAGCTTGTTGCATTAGAAAGAGAGCAGCAGCTTGTTGTATTAGAAAGAGAGCAGCAGCTTTTTGTATTAGAAATAGAGCAGTAGCTTGTTGTATTAGAAAGAGTGCAGTAGCCTGTTGCATTAGGAAGAGAGCAGCAGCCTGTTGTATTAGAAAAAGAGCAGCAGCTTGTTGCATTAGAAAGAGAGCAGCAGCTTGTTGCATTAGAAAGAGAGCAGTAGCTTGTTGTATTAGAAAGAGAGCAGCAGTGTGTTGCATTAGAAAGAGAGCAGCAGCATGTTGCATTAGGAAGAGAGCAGCAGCTTGTTGTATTAGAAAGAGAGCAGTAGCTTGTTGCATTAGAAAGAGAGAAGCCGCTTGTTGTATTAGGAAGAGAGAAGCCGCTTGATGTATTAAGAAGAGAGCAGCAGCTTTTTGTATTAGGAAGAGAGCAGCAGCTTGTTGTATAAGGAAGAGAGCAGCCACTTGTTGTATTAGAAAGAGAGCAGTACCTTGTTGTATTAGGAAGAGAGCAGCAGCTTGTTGTATTAGAAAGACAGCAGTAGCTTGTTGTATTAGGAAGAGAGAAGCCGCTTGTTGAATTAGAAAGAGAGCAGCCGCTTGTTGTATTAGAAAGAGAGCAGCAGCTTGTTGAATTAGAAAGAGAGCAGTAGCTTGTTGTATTAGAAAGAGAGCAGCCGCTTGTTGTATTAGAAAGAGAGCAGCAGCTTGTTGCATTAGGAAGAGAGCAGCAGCTTGTTGCATTAGAAAGAGAGCAGTAGCCTGTTGCATTAGGAAGAGAGCAGCAGCTTGTTTTATTAGAAAGAGTGCAGCAGCTTGTTGTATTAGGAAGAGAGCAGTAGCTTGTTGTATTAGAAAGAGAGCAGCCGCTTGTTGTATTAGAAAGAGAGCAGCTGCTTGTTGTATTAGAAAGAGAGCAGCAGCTTGTTGCATTAGGAAGAGAGCAGCAGCTTGTTGCATTAGAAAGAGAGCAGTAGCCTATTGCATTAGGAAGAGAGCAGCAGCTTGTTTTATTAGAAAGAGTGCAGCAGCTTGTTGTATTAGGAAGAGAGCAGTAGCTTGTTGTATTAGAAAGAGAGCAGCAGCTTGTTGCATTAGGAAGAGAGCAGCTGCTTGTTGCATTAGAAAGAGAGCAGCAGCCTGTTGCATTAGGAAGAGAGCAGCAGCTTGTTTTATTAGAAAGAGTGCAGCAGCTTGTTGCATTAGAAAGAGAGCAGCAGCTTGTTCTATTAGAAAGAGAGCAGCAGCTTGTTGCATTAGAAACAGAGCTGCAGCTTGTTGTATTAGAAAGAATGCAGCAGCTTGTTGCATTAGAAAGAGAGCAGTTGCTTGTTGCATTAGGAAGAGAGCAGCAGCTTGTTGCTTTAGAAAGAGAGCAATAGCTTGTTGTATTAGAAAGAGAGCAGTAGCTTGTTGTATTAGAAAGAGAGCAGCAGCTTGTTGCATTTGAAAGAGAGCAGCAGCTTGTTGTATTAGAAAGAGAGCAGCAGCTTGTTCTATTAGAAAGAGAGCAGTAGCTTGTTGTATTAGAAAGAGTGCAGCAGCCTGTTTCATTTGGAAAAGAGAAGCAGCTTGTTGCATTAGAAAGAGAGCAGTAGCTTGTTGTATTGCAAAAAGAGCAGCAGTGTGTTGCATTAGAAAGAAAGCAGCAGCTTGTTGTATTTGAAAGAGTGCAGCAGCTTGTTGCATTAGAAAGAGATCAGTAGCTTGTTGTATTAGAAAGAGAGCAGTAGCTTGTTGTATTAGAAAGAGTGCAGCAGCTTTTTGCATTAGAAAGAGAGCAGTAGCTTGTTGTATTAGAAAGAGTGCAGCAGCTTGTTGCATTAGGAAGAGAGCAGCAGCATGTTGCATTAGGAAGAGAGCAGCAGCTTGTTGTATTAGAAAGAGAGCAGTAGCTTGTTGCATTAGAAAGAGAGAAGCCGTTTGTTTTATTAGGAAGAGAGATGCCGCTTGATGTATTAAGAAGAGAGCAGCAGCTTTTTGTATTAGGAAGAGAGCAGCAGCTTGTTGCATTAGGAAGAGAGCAGCTTCTTGTTGTATTAGGAAGAGAGCAGCCACTTGTTGTATTAGAAAGAGAGCAGTAGCTTGTTGTATTAGAAAGAGAGCAGTGCTTGTTTTATTAGGAAGAGAGCAGCAGCTTGTTGCATTAGAATGAGAGCAGCAGCTTGTTGTATTAGAAAGAGAGCAGCAGCTTGATGTATTAGGAAGAGAGCAGCCGCTTGTTGTATTAGAAAGAGATCAGCAGCTTGTTGTATTAGAAAGAGAGCAGTAGCTTGATGTATTAGGAAGAGAGCAGCAGCTTGTTGAATTAGAAAGAGATCATTAGCTTGTTGTATTAGGAAGAGAGCAGCGCTTTGTTGTATTAGGAAGAGAGCAGCCGCTTGTTGTATTAGAAAGAGAGCAGCAGCTTGTTGTATTATAAAGAGAGCAGTAGCTTGTTGTATTAGGAAGAGAGCAGTAGCTTGTTGTAGTAGAAAGAGAGCAGCAGCTTGTTGTATTAGAAAGAGAGCAGTAGCTTATTGTAGAAGAAAGAGAGCAGTAGCTTGTTGTATTAGGAAGAGAGCAGCAGCTTTTTGTATTAGAAAGAGAGCAGCAGCTTGTTGTATTAGAAAGAGAGCAGCAGCTTGTTGTATTAGAAAGACAGCAGTAGCTTGTTGTATTAGGAAGAGAGAAGCCGCTTGTTGAATTAGAAAGAGAGCAGCCGCTTGTTGTATTAGAAAGAGAGCAGCAGCTTGTTGAATTAGAAAGAGAGCAGTAGCTTGTTGTATTAGAAAGAGAGCAGCCACTTGTTGTATTAGAAAGAGAGCAGCAGCTTGTTGCATTAGGAAGAGAGCAGCAGCTTGTTGCATTAGAAAGAGTGCAGCAGCTTGTTGCATTAGAAAGAGAGCAGCAGCTTGTTGCATTAGAAAGAGAGCAGTAGCTGGTTGTATTAGAAAGAGAGCAGCAGCGTGTTGCATTAGAAAGAGAGCAGCAGCTTGTTGTATTAGAAAGAGTGCAGCAGCTTGTTGCATTAGAAAGAGAGCAGCAGCTTGTTCTATTAGAAAGAGATCAGCAGCTTGTTGCATTAGAAACAGAGCAGCAGCTTGTTGTATTAGAAAGAATGCAGCAGCTTGTTGCATTAGAAAGAGAGCAGTTGCTTGTTGCATTAGGAAGAGAGCAGCAGCTTGTTGCTTTAGAAAGAGAGCAGTAGCTTGTTGTATTAGAAAGAGAGCAGTAGCTTGTTGTATTAGAAAGAGAGCAGCAGCTTGTTGCATTAGAAAGAGAGCAGCAGCTTGTTGTATTAGAAAGAGAGCAGTAGCTTGTTGTATTAGAAAGAGTGCAGCAGCCTGTTGCATTAGGAAAAGAGCAGCAGCCTGTTGTATTAGAAAGAGAGCAGCAGCTTGTTGCATTAGAAAGAGAGCAGCAGCTTGTTGCATTAGAAAGAAAGCAGCAGCTTTTTGCATTAGAAAGAGAACAGTAGCTTGTTAGAAAGAGAGAAGCCGCTTGTTGTATTAGGAAGAGAGAAGCTGCTTGATGTATTAGGAAGAGAACAGCAGCTTGTTGTATTAGAAAGAGAGCAGCATCTTGTTGTATTAGAAAGAGAGCAACAGCTTGTTGCATTAGGAAAAGAGCATCCTCTTGTTTTATTAGGAAGAGAGCAGCAGCTTGTTGTATTAGAAAGAGGGCAGTAGCTTGTTGTATTAGAAAGAGAGCAGCACTTGTTTTATTAGGAAGAGACCAGCAGCTTGTTGCATTAGAATGAGAGCAGCAGCTTGTTGTATTAGAAAGAGAGCAGTAGCTTGTTGTATTAGGAAGAGAGCAGCAGCTTGTTGTATTAGAAAGAGATCAGTAGCTTGTTGTATTAGGAAGAGAGTGTCGCTTTGTTGTATTAGGAAGAGAGCAGCCGCTTGTTGTATTAGAAAGAGAGCAGCAGCTTGTTGTATTATAAAGAGAGCAGTAGCTTGTTGTTTTAGTAAGAGAGGAGCAGCTTGTTGTATTAGAAAGAGAGCAGCAGCTTGTTGTAGTAGAAAGAGAGCAGTGGCTTGTTGTATTAGGAAGAGAGCAGCAGCTTGTTGTATTAGAAAGACAGCAGTAGCTTGTTATATTAGGAAGAGAGAAGCCGCTTGTTGAATTAGAAAGAGAGCAGCCGCTTGTTGTATTAGAAAGAGAGCAGCAGCTTGTTGAATTAGAAAGAGAGCAGTAGCTTGTTGTATTAGAAAGAGAGCAGCCACTTGTTGTATTAGAAAGAGAGCAGCAGCTTGTTGCATTAGGAAGAGAGCAGCAGCTTGTTGCATTAGAAAGAGTGCAGCAGCTTGTTGCATTAGAAAGAGAGCAACAGCTTGTTGCATTAGAAAGAGAGCAGTAGCTGGTTGTATTAGAAAGAGAGCAGCAGCGTGTTGCATTAGAAAGAGAGCAGCAGCTTGTTGTATTAGAAAGAGTTCAGCAGCTTGTTGCATTAGAAAGAGAGCAGCAGCTTGTTCTATTAGAAAGAGAGCAGCAGCTTATTGCATTAGAAACAGAGCAGCAACTTGTTGTATTAGAAAGAATGCAGCAGCTTGTTGTATTAGAAAGAGAGCAGTAGCTTGTTGTATTAGGAAGAGAGCAGCAGCTTGTTGTATTAGAAAGAGATCAGTAGCTTGTTGTATTAGGAAGAGAGTGCCGCTTTGTTGTATTAGGAAGAGAGCAGCCGCTTGTTGTATTAGAAAGAGAGCAGCAGCTTGTTGTATTATAAAGAGAGCAGTAGCTTGTTGTTTTAGGAAGAGAGGAGCAGCTTGTTGTATTAGAAAGAGAGCAGCAGCTTGTTGTAGTAGAAAGAGAGCAGTAGTTTGTTGTATTAGGAAGAGAGCAGCAGCTTGTTGTATTAGAAAGACAGCAGTAGCTTGTTGTATTAGGAAGAGAGCAGCCGCTTGTTGAATTAGAAAGAGAGCAGCCGCTTGTTGTATTAGAAAGAGAGCAGCAGCTTGTTGAATTAGAAAGAGAGCAGTAGCTTGTTGTATTATAAAGAGAGCAGCCACTTGTTGTATTAGAAAGAGAGCAGCAGCTTTTTGCATTAGGAAGAGAGCAGTAGCTTGTTGTAGTAGAAAGCGAACAGTAGCTTGTTGTATTAGGAAGAGAGCAGCAGCTTGCTGCATTAGAAAGAGAGCAGCAGCCTGTTGCATTAGGAAGAGAGCAGCAGCTTGTTTTATTAGAAAGAGTGCAGCAGCTTGTTGCATTAGAATGAGAGCAGCAGCATGTTGCATAAGGAATAGAGCAGCCGCTTGTTAAATTAGAAAGAGTGCAGCAGCTTGTTGTATTAGAAAGACAGCAGCAGCTTGTTGCATTAGAAAGAGAGCAGCAGTTTGTTGTATTAGAAAGAGAGCAGCAGCTTGTTGCATTAGGAAGAGAGCAGTAGCCTGTTGTATTAGAAAGAGAGCAGCAGCTTGTTGCATTAGAAAGAGAACAGTAGCTTGTTGTATTAGAAAGAGAGCAGCAGCGTGTTGCATTAGAAAGAGAGCAGCAGCTTGTTGCATAAGGAATAGAGCAGCCGCTTGTTGCATTAGAAAGAGAGCAGCAGCTTGTTGCATTAGAAAGAGAGGAGCAGCTTGTTGTATTAGAAAGACAGCAGCAGCTTGTTGCATTAGAAAGAAAGCAGCAGCTTGTTGCATTAGAAAGAGAGCAGTAGCTTGTTGTATTAGAAAGAGAGCAGCAGCTTGTTGCATTAGAAAGAGAGCAGCAGCTTGTTGCATTAGAAAGAGAGCAGCCGCTTGTTGTATTAGAAAGAGAGCAGTAGCTTGTTGTATTAAAAAGAGAGCAGCACTTGTTTTATTAGGAAGAGAGCAGCAGCTTGTTGCATTAGAATGAGAGCAGCAGCTTGTTGTATTAGAAAGAGAGCAGCAGCTTGATGTATTAGAAAGAGAGCAGCTGCTTGTTGTATTAGAAAGAGAGCAGCAGCTTGTTGTATTAGAAAGAGAGCAGTAGCTTGTTGTATTAGGAAGAGAGCAGCGCTTTGTTGTTTTAGGAAGAGAGCAGCCGCTTGTTGTATTAGAAAGAGAGCAGCAGCTTGTTGTATTAGAAAGACAGCAGTAGCTTGTTGTATTAGAAAGAGAGCAGCCGCTTGTTGAATTAGAAAGAGAGCAGCCGCTTGTTGTATTAGAAAGAGAGCAGCAGCTTGTTGAATTAGAAAGAGAGCAGTAGCTTGTTGTATTAGAAAGAGAGCAGCCACTTGTTGTATTAGAAAGAGAGCAGCAGCTTGTTGCATTAGGAAGAGAGCAGCAGCTTGTTGCATTAGAAAGAGAGCAGCAGCTTGTTGCATTAGAAAGAGAGCAGCAGCTTGTTGTATTAGAAAGAGAGCAGCAGTTTGTTGTATTAGAAAGAGAGCAGCAGCTTGTTGCATTAGGAAGAGAGCAGTAGCCTGTTGTATTAGAAAGAGAGCAGCAGCTTGTTGCATTAGAAAGAGAACAGTAGCTTGTTGTATTAGAAAGAGAGCAGCAGCGTGTTGCATTAGAAAGAGAGCAGCAGCTTGTTGCATAAGGAATAGAGCAGCCGCTTGTTGCATTAGAAAGAGAGCAGCAGCTTGTTGCATTAGAAAGAGAGGAGCAGCTTGTTGTATTAGAAAGACAGCAGCAGCTTGTTGCATTAGAAAGAAAGCAGCAGCTTGTTGCATTAGAAAGAGAGCAGTAGCTTGTTGTATTAGAAAGAGAGCAGCAGCTTGTTGCATTAGAAAGAGAGCAGCAGCTTGTTGCATTAGAAAGAGAGCAGCCGCTTGTTGTATTAGAAAGAGAGCAGTAGCTTGTTGTATTAAAAAGAGAGCAGCACTTGTTTTATTAGGAAGAGAGCAGCAGCTTGTTGCATTAGAATGAGAGCAGCAGCTTGTTGTATTAGAAAGAGAGCAGCAGCTTGTTGTATTAGAAAGAGAGCAGTAGCTTGTTGTATTAGAAAGAGAGCAGCAGCTTGTTGTATTAGAAAGAGAGCAGTAGCTTGTTGTATTAGGAAGAGAGCAGCGCTTTGTTGTTTTAGGAAGAGAGCAGCCGCTTGTTGTATTAGAAAGAGAGCAGCAGCTTGTTGTATTAGAAAGACAGCAGTAGCTTGTTGTATTAGGAAGAGAGAAGCCGCTTGTTGAATTAGAAAGAGAGCAGCCGCTTGTTGTATTAGAAAGAGAGCAGCAGCTTGTTGAATTAGAAAGAGAGCAGTAGCTTGTTGTATTAGAAAGAGAGCAGCCACTTGTTGTATTAGAAAGAGAGCAGCAGCTTGTTGCATTAGGAAGAGAGCAGCAGCTTGTTGCATTAGAAAGAGTGCAGCAGCTTGTTACATTAGAAAGAGAGCAGCAGCTTGTTGTATTAGAAAGAGAGCAGCAGTTTGTTGTATTAGAAAGAGAGCAGCAGCTTGTTGCATTAGGAAGAGAGCAGTAGCCTGTTGTATTAGAAAGAGAGCAGCAGCTTGTTGCATTAGAAAGAGAACAGTAGCTTGTTGTATTAGAAAGAGAGCAGCAGCGTGTTGCATTAGAAAGAGAGCAGCAGCTTGTTGCATAAGGAATAGAGCAGCCGCTTGTTGCATTAGAAAGAGAGCAGCAGCTTGTTGCATTAGAAAGAGAGGAGCAGCTTGTTGTATTAGAAAGACAGCAGCAGCTTGTTGCATTAGAAAGAAAGCAGCAGCTTGTTGCATTAGAAAGAGAGCAGTAGCTTGTTGTATTAGAAAGAGAGCAGCAGCTTGTTGCATTAGAAAGAGAGCAGCAGCTTGTTGCATTAGAAAGAGAGCAGCCGCTTGTTGTATTAGAAAGAGAGCAGTAGCTTGTTGTATTAGAAAGAGAGCAGCACTTGTTTTATTAGGAAGAGAGCAGCAGCTTGTTGCATTAGAATGAGAGCAGCAGCTTGTTGTATTAGAAAGAGAGCAGCAGCTTGATGTATTAGAAAGAGAGCAGCTGCTTGTTGTATTAGAAAGAGAGCAGCAGCTTGTTGTATTAGAAAGAGAGCAGTAGCTTGTTGTATTAGGAAGAGAGCAGCGCTTTGTTGTTTTAGGAAGAGAGCAGCCGCTTGTTGTATTAGAAAGAGAGCAGCAGCTTGTTGTATTAGAAAGACAGCAGTAGCTTGTTGTATTAGGAAGAGAGAAGCCGCTTGTTGAATTAGAAAGAGAGCAGCCGCTTGTTGTATTAGAAAGAGAGCAGCAGCTTGTTGAATTAGAAAGAGAGCAGTAGCTTGTTGTATTAGAAAGAGAGCAGCCACTTGTTGTATTAGAAAGAGAGCAGCAGCTTGTTGCATTAGGAAGAGAGCAGCAGCTTGTTGCATTAGAAAGAGTGCAGCAGCTTGTTACATTAGAAAGAGAGCAGCAGCTTGTTGCATTAGAAAGAGAGCAGTAGCTGGTTGTATTAGAAAGAGAGCAGCAGCGTGTTGCATTAGAAAGAGAGCAGCAGCTTGTTGTATTAGAAAGAGTGCAGCAGCTTGTTGCATTAGAAAGAGAGCAGCAGCTTGTTCTATTAGAAAGAGAGCAGCAGCTTGTTGCATTAGAAACAGAGCAGCAGCTTGTTGTATTAGAAAGAATGCAGCAGCTTGTTGCATTAGAAAGAGAGCAGTTGCTTGTTGCATTAGAAAGAGAGCAGCAGCTTGTTGCTTTAGAAAGAGAGCAGTAGCTTGTTGTATTAGAAAGAGAGCAGTAGCTTGTTGCATTAGAAAGAGAGCAGCAGCTTGTTGTATTAGAAAGAGATCAGTAGCTTGTTGTATTAGAAAGAGTGCAGCAGCCTGTTGCATTAGGAAGAGAGCAGCAGCCTGTTGTATTATAAAGAGAGCAGCAGCTTGTTGCATTAGAAAGAGAGCAGTAGCTGGTTGTATTAGAAAGAGAGCAGCAGCGTGTTGCATTAGAAAGAGAGCAGCAGCTTGTTGTATTAGAAAGAGTGCAGCAGCTTGTTGCATTAGAAAGAGAGCAGCAGCTTGTTCTATTAGAAAGAGAGCAGCAGCTTGTTGCATTAGAAACAGAGCAGCAGCTTGTTGTATTAGAAAGAATGCAGCAGCTTGTTGCATTAGAAAGAGAGCAGTTGCTTGTTGCATTAGGAAGAGAGCAGCAGCTTGTTGCTTTAGAAAGAGAGCAGTAGCTTGTTGTATTAGAAAGAGAGCAGTAGCTTGTTGCATTAGAAAGAGAGCAGCAGCTTGTTGTATTAGAAAGAGATCAGTAGCTTGTTGTATTAGAAAGAGTGCAGCAGCCTGTTGCATTAGGAAGAGAGCAGCAGCCTGTTGTATTATAAAGAGAGCAGCAGCTTGTTGTATTAGAAAGACAGCAGTAGCTTGTTGTATTAGGAAGAGAGCAGCCGCTTGTTGAATTAGAAAGAGAGCAGCTACTTGTTGTATTAGAAAGATAGCAGCAGCTTGTTGAATTAGAAAGAGAGCAGCTGCTTGTTGCATTAGAAAGAGAGCAGCTGCTTGTTGTATTAGAAAGAGAGCAGCAGCCTGTTGCATTAAGAAGAGAGCAGCAGCTTGTTTTCTTAGTAACAGTGTAGCAGCTTGTTACATTAGAAAGAGAGCAGCAGCTTTTTGCATAAGGAATAGAGCAGCCGCTTGTTGTATTAGAAAGACAGCAGCAGCTTGTTGCATTAGAAAGAAAGCAGCAGCTTGTTGCATTAGAAAGAGAACAGTAGCTTGTTAGAAAGAGAGAAGCCGCTTGTTGTATTAGGAAGAGAGAAGCTGCTTGATGTATTAGGAAGAGAACAGCAGCTTGTTGTATTAGAAAGAGAGCAGCAGCTTGTTGTATTAGAAAGAGAGCAACAGCTTGTTGCATTAGGAAAAGAGCATCCTCTTGTTTTATTAGGAAGAGAGCAGCAGCTTGTTGTATTAGAAAGAGAGCAGTAGCTTGTTGTATTAGAAAGAGAGCAGCGCTTGTTTTATTATGAAGAGACCAGCAGCTTGTTGCATTAGAATGAGAGCAGCAGCTTGTTGTATTAGAAAGAGAGCAGTAGCTTGTTGTATTAGGAAGAGAGCAGCAGCTTGTTGTATTAGAAAGAGATCAGTAGCTTGTTGTTTTAGGAAGAGAGGAGCAGCTTGTTGTATTAGAAAGAGAGCAGCAGCTTGTTGCATTAGAAAGAGAGCAGCAGCTTGTTGCATTAGAAAGAGAGCAGTAGCTGGTTGTATTAGAAAGAGAGCAGCAGCGTGTTGCATTAGAAAGAGAGCAGCAGCTTGTTGTATTAGAAAGAGTGCAGCAGCTTGTTGCATTAGAAAGAGAGCATCAGCTTGTTCTATTAGAAAGAGAGCAGCAGCTTGTTGCATTAGAAACAGAGCAGCAGCTTGTTGTATTAGAAAGAATGCAGCAGCTTGTTGCATTAGAAAGAGAGCAGTTGCTTGTTGCATTAGGAAGAGAGCAGCAGCTTGTTGCTTTAGAAAGAGAGCAGTAGCTTGTTGTATTAGAAAGAGAGCAGTAGCGTGTTGCATTAGAAAGAGAGCAGCAGCTTGTTGTATTAGAAAGAGATCAGTAGCTTGTTGTATTAGAAAGAGTGCAGCAGCCTGTTGCATTAGGAAGAGAGCAGCAGCCTGTTGTATTATAAAGAGAGCAGCAGCTTGTTGTATTAGAAAGACAGCAGTAGCTTGTTGTATTAGGAAGAGAGCAGCCGCTTGTTGAATTAGAAAGAGAGCAGCTACTTTTTGTATTAGAAAGATAGCAGCAGCTTGTTGAATTAGAAAGAGAGCAGCTGCTTGTTGCATTAGAAAGAGAGCAGCTGCTTGTTGTATTAGAAAGAGAGCAGCAGCCTGTTGCATTAAGAAGAGAGCAGCAGCTTGTTTTCTTAGTAACAGTGTAGCAGCTTGTTACATTAGAAAGAGAGCAGCAGCTTTTTGCATAAGGAATAGAGCAGCCGCTTGTTGTATTAGAAAGACAGCAGCAGCTTGTTGCATTAGAAAGAAAGCAGCAGCTTGTTGCATTAGAAAGAGAACAGTAGCTTGTTAGAAAGAGAGAAGCCGCTTGTTGTATTAGGAAGAGAGAAGCTGCTTGATGTATTAGGAAGAGAACAGCAGCTTGTTGTATTAGAAAGAGAGCAGCATCTTGTTGTATTAGAAAGAGAGCAACAGCTTGTTGCATTAGGAAAAGAGCATCCTCTTGTTTTATTAGGAAGAGAGCAGCAGCTTGTTGTATTAGAAAGAGAGCAGTAGCTTGTTGTATTAGAAAGAGAGCAGCGCTTGTTTTATTAGGAAGAGACCAGCAGCTTGTTGCATTAGAATGAGAGCAGCAGCTTGTTGTATTAGAAAGAGAGCAGTAGCTTGTTGTATTAGGAAGAGAGCAGCAGCTTGTTGTATTAGAAAGAGATCCTGTAGCTTGTTGTTTTAGGAAGAGAGGAGCAGCTTGTTGTATTAGAAAGAGAGCAGCAGCTTGTTGCATTAGAAAGAGAGCAGCAGCTTGTTGCATTAGAAAGAGAGCAGTAGCTGGTTGTATTAGAAAGAGAGCAGCAGCGTGTTGCATTAGAAAGAGAGCAGCAGCTTGTTGTATTAGAAAGAGTGCAGCAGCTTGTTGCATTAGAAAGAGAGCAGCAGCTTGTTCTATTAGAAAGAGAGCAGCAGCTTGTTGCATTAGAAACAGAGCAGCAGCTTGTTGTATTAGAAAGAATGCAGCAGCTTGTTGCATTAGAAAGAGAGCAGTTGCTTGTTGCATTAGGAAGAGAGCAGCAGCTTGTTGCTTTAGAAAGAGAGCAGTAGCTTGTTGTATTAGAAATAGAGCAGTAGCGTGTTGCATTAGAAAGAGAGCAGCAGCTTGTTGTATTAGAAAGAGATCAGTAGCTTGTTGTATTAGAAAGAGTGCAGCAGCCTGTTGCATTAGGAAGAGAGCAGCAGCCTGTTGTATTATAAAGAGAGCAGCAGCTTGTTGAATTAGAAAGACAGCAGTAGCTTGTTGTATTAGGAAGAGAGCAGCCGCTTGTTGAATTAGAAAGAGAGCAGCTACTTGTTGTATTAGAAAGATAGCAGCAGCTTGTTGAATTAGAAAGAGAGCAGCTGCTTGTTGCATTAGAAAGAGAGCAGCTGCTTGTTGCATTAGAAAGAGAGCAGCAGCCTGTTGCATTAAGAAGAGAGCAGCAGCTTGTTTTCTTAGTAACAGTGTAGCAGCTTGTTACATTAGAAAGAGAGCAGCAGCTTTTTGCATAAGGAATAAAGCAGCCGCTTGTTGTATTAGAAAGACAGCAGCAGCTTGTTGCATTAGAAAGAAAGCAGCAGCTTGTTGCATTAGAAAGAGAACAGTAGCTTGTTAGAAAGAGAGAAGCCGCTTGTTGTATTAGGAAGAGAGAAGCTGCTTGATGTATTAGGAAGAGAACAGCAGCTTGTTGTATTAGAAAGAGAGCAGCATCTTGTTGTATTAGAAAGAGAGCAACAGCTTGTTGCATTAGGAAAAGAGCATCCTCTTGTTTTATTAGGAAGAGAGCAGCAGCTTGTTGTATTAGAAAGAGAGCAGTAGCTTGTTGTATTAGAAAGAGAGCAGCGCTTGTTTTATTAGGAAGAGACCAGCAGCTTGTTGCATTAGAATGAGAGCAGCAGCTTGTTGTATTAGAAAGAGAGCAGTAGCTTGTTGTATTAGGAAGAGAGCAGCAGCTTGTTGTATTAGAAAGAGATCAGTAGCTTGTTGTTTTAGGAAGAGAGGAGCAGCTTGTTGTATTAGAAAGAGAGCAGCAGCTTGTTGTAGTAGAAAGAGAGCAGTAGCTTGTTGTATTAGGAAGAGAGCAGCAGCTTGTTGTATTAGAAAGAGATCAGTAGCTTGTTGTTTTAGGAAGAGAGGAGCAGCTTGTTGTATTAGAAAGAGAGCAGCATCTTGTTGTATTAGAAAGAGAGCAACAGCTTGTTGCATTAGGAAAAGAGCATCCTCTTGTTTTATTAGGAAGAGAGCAGCAGCTTGTTTTATAAGAAAGAGAGCAGTAGCTTGTTGTATTAGAAAGAGAGCAGCGCTTGTTTTATTAGGAAGAGACCAGCAGCTTGTTGCATTAGAATGAGAGCAGCAGCTTGTTGTATTAGAAAGAGAGCAGTAGCTTGTTGTATTAGGAAGAGAGCAGCAGCTTGTTGTATTAGAAAGAGATCAGTAGCTTGTTGTATTAGGAAGAGAGTGCCACTTTGTTGTATTAGGAAGAGAGTAGCCGCTTGTTGTATTAGAAAAAGAGCAGCAGCTTGTTGTATTATAAAGAGAGCAGTAGCTTGTTGTTTTAGGAAGAGAGGAGCAGCTTGTTGTATTAGAAAGAGAGCAGCAGCTTGTTGTAGTAGAAAGAGAGCAGTAGCTTGTTGAATTAGGAAGAGAGCAGCAGCTTGTTGTATTAGAAAGACAGCAGTAGCTTGTTGTATTAGGAAGAGAGCAGCCGCTTGTTGAATTAGAAAGAGAGCAGCCGCTTGTTGTATTAGAAAGAGAGCAGCAGCTTGTTGAATTAGAAAGAGAGCAGTAGCTTGTTGTATTATAAAGAGAGCAGCCACTTGTTGTATTAGAAAGAGAGCAGCAGCTTTTTGCATTAGGAAGAGAGCAGTAGCTTGTTGTAGTAGAAAGCGAACAGTAGCTTGTTGTATTAGGAAGAGAGCAGCAGCTTGCTGCATTAGAAAGAGAGCAGCAGCCTGTTGAATTAGGAAGAGAGCAGCAGCTTGTTTTATTAGAAAGAGTGCAACAGCTTGTTGCATTAGAATGAGAGCAGCAGCTTGTTGCATAAGGAATAGAGCAGCCGCTTGTTGAATTAGAAAGAGTGCAGCAGCTTGTTGTATTAGAAAGACAGCAGCAGCTTGTTGCATTAGAAAGAGAGCAGCAGTTTGTTGTATTAGAAAGAGAGCAGCAGCATGTTGCATTAGGAAGAGAGCAGTAGCCTGTTGTATTAGGAAGAGAGCAGCAGCTTGTTGCATTAGAAAGAGAACAGTAGCTTATTGTATTAGAAAGAGAGCAGCAGCGTGTTGCATTAGAAAGAGAGCAGCAGCTTGTTGCATAAGGAATAGAGCAGCCGCTTGTTGTATTAGAAAGAGTGCAGCAGCTTGTTGCATTAGAAAGAGAGCAGCAGCTTGTTGCATTAGAAAGAGAGGAGCAGCTTGTTGTATTAGAAAGACAGCAGCAGCTTGTTGCATTAGAAAGAAAGCAGCAGCTTGTTGCATTAGAAAGAGAGCAGTAGCTTGTTGTATTAGAAAGAGAGCAGCAGCTTGTTGCATTAGAAAGAGAGCAGCAGCTTGTTGCATTAGAAAGAGAGCAGCCGCTTGTTGTATTAGAAAGAGAGCAGTAGCTTGTTGTATTAGAAAGAGAGCAGCACTTGTTTTATTAGGAAGAGAGCAGCAGCTTGTTGCATTAGAATGAGAGCAGCAGCTTGTTGTATTAGAAAGAGAGCAGCAGCTTGATGTATTAGGAAGAGAGCAGCCGCTTGTTGTATTAGAAAGAGAGCAGCAGCTTGTTGTATTAGAAAGAGAGCAGTAGCTTGTTGTATTAGGAAGAGAGCAGCGCTTTGTTGTATTAGGAAGAGAGCAGCCGCTTTTTGTATTAGAAAGAGAGCAGCAGCTTGTTGTATTATAAAGAGAGCAGTAGCTTGTTGTATTAGGAAGAGAGGAGCAGCTTGTTGTATTAGAAAGAGAGCAGTAGCTTGTTGTAGTAGAAAGAGAGCAGAAGCTTGTTTTTATTAGGAAGAGAGCAGCAGCTTGTGGTATTAGAAAGACAGCAGTAGCTTGTTCTATTAGAACGATAGCAGCAGCTTGTTGAATTAGAAAGAGAGCAGCTGCTTGTTGCATTAGAAAGAGAGCAGCTGCTTGTTGCATTAGAAAGAGAGCAGCATCCTGTTGCATTAAGAAGAGAGCAGCAGCTTGTTTTCTTAGTAACAGTGTAGCAGCTTGTTGCATTAGAAAGAGAGCAGCAGCTTTTTGCATAAGGAATAGAGCAGCCGCTTGTTGTATTAGAAAGACAGCAGCAGCTTGTTGCATTAGAAAGAAAGCAGCAGTTTGTTGTATTAGAAAGAGATCAGCAGCTTGTTGCATTAGGAAGAGAGCAGCAACCTGTTGTATTAGAAAGAGAGCAGCAGCTTGTTGCATTAGAAAGAGAGCAGCAGCTTGTTGCATTAGAAAGAGAGCAGTAGCTTGTTGTATTAGAAAGAGAGCAGCAGCGTGTTGCATTAGAAAGAGAGCAGCAGCTTGTTGCATAAGGAATAGAGCAGCCGCTTGTTGTATTAGAAAGAGTGCAGCAGCTTGTTGCATTAGAAAGACAGCAGCAGCTTGTTGCATTAGAAAGAGAGCAGCAGCTTGTTGCATTAGAAAGAGAGCAGCAGCTTGTTGCATTAGAAAGAAAGCAGCAGCTTGTTGCATTAGAAAGAGAACAGTAGCTTGTTAGAAAGAGAGAAGCCGCTTGTTGTATTAGGAAGAGAGAAGCTGCTTGATGTATTAGGAAGAGAGCAGCAGCTTGTTGTATTAGAAAGAGAGTAGCATCTTGTATTAGAAAGAGAGCAGTAGCTTGTTGCATTAGGAAAAGAGCAGCCTCTTTTTTTATTAGGAAGAGAGCAGCAGCTTGTTGTATTAGAAAGAGAGCAGTAGCTTGTTGTATTAGAAAGAGAGCAGCGCTTGTTTTATTAGGAAGAGTGCAGCAGCTTGTTGCATTAGAATGAGAGCAGCAGCTTGTTGTATTAGAAAGAGAGCAGTAGCTTGTTGTATTAGGAAGAGAGCAGCAACTTGTTGTATTAGAAACAGATCAGTAGCTTGTTGTATTAGGAAGAGAGCAGCCGCTTGTTGTATTAGAAAGAGAGCAGCAGCTTGTTGTATTATAAAGAGAGCAGTAGCTTGTTGTATTAGGAAGAGAGGAGCAGCTTGTTGTATTAGAAAGAGAGCAGTAGCTTGTTGTAGTAGAAAGAGAGCAGTAGCTTGTTTTTATTAGGAAGAGAGCAGCAGCTTGTTGTATTAGAAAGACAGCAGTAGCTTGTTTTATTAGGAAGAGAGCAGCCACTTGTTGAATTAGAAAGAGAGCAGCCACTTGTTGTATTAGAAAGAGAGCAGCAGCTTGTTGAATTAGAAAGAGAGCAGTAGCTTGTTGTATTAGAAAGAGAGCAGCTGCATGTTGCATTAGAAAGAGAGCAGCAGCCTGTTGCATTAAGAAGAGAGCAGCAGCTTGTTTTCTTAGTAACAGTGCAGCAGCTTGTTGCATTAGAAATAGAGCAGCAGCTTGTTGCATAAGGAATAGAGCAGCCGCTTGTTGTATTAGAAAGACAGCAGCAGCTTGTTGCATTAGAAAGAAAGCAGCAGTTTGTTGTATTAGAAAGAGAGCAGCAGCTTGTTGCATTAGGAAGAGAGCAGCAACCTGTTGTATTAGAAAGAGAGCAGCAGCTTGTTGCATTAGAAAGAGAGCAGCAGCTTGTTGCATTAGAAAGAGAGCAGTAGCTTGTTGTATTAGAAAGAGAGCAGCAGCGTGTTGCATTAGAAAGAGAGCAGCAGCTTGTTGCATAAGGAATAGAGCAGACGCTTGTTGTATTAGAAAGAGTGCAGCAGCTTGTTGCATTAGAAAGACAGCAGCAGCTTGTTGCATTAGAAAGAGAGCAGCAGCTTCTTGCATTAGAAAGAGAGCAGCAGCTTGTTGCATTAGAAAGAAAGCAGCAGCTTGTTGCATTAGAAAGAGAACAGTAGCTTGTTAGAAAGAGAGAAGCCGCTTGTTATATTAGGAAGAGAGAAGCTGCTTGATGTATTAGGAAGAGAGCAGCAGCTTGTTGTACTAGAAAGAGAGCAGCATCTTGTTGTATTAGAAAGAGAGCAGCAGCTTGTTGCATTAGGAAAAGAGCAGCCTCTTTTTTATTAGGAAGAGAGCAGCAGCTTGTTGTATTAGAAAGAGAGCAGTAGCTTGTTCTATTAGAAAGAGAGCAGCGCTTGTTTTATTAGGAAGAGAGCAGCAGCTTGTTGCATTAGAATGAGAGAAGCAGATTGTTGTATTAGAAAGAGAGCAGTAGCTTGTTGTATTAGGAAGAGAGCAGTAGCTTGTTGTATTAGAAAGAGATCAGTAGCTTGTTGTATTTGGAAGAGAGCGCCGCTTTGTTGTATTAGGAAGAGAGCAGCCGCTTGTTGTATTAGAAAGAGAGCAGCAGCTTGTTGTATTATAAAGAGAGCAGTAGCTTGTTGTATTAGGAAGAGAGGAGCAGCTTGTTGTATTAGAAAGAGAGCAGCAGCTTGTTGTAGTAGATAGAGAGCAGTAGCTTGTTGTATTAGGAAGAGAGCAGCAGCTTGTTGTATTAGAAAGACAGCAGTAGCTTGTTGTATTAGGAAGAGAGCAGCGGCTTGTTGAATTAGAAAGAGAGCAGTCGCTTGTTGTATTAGAAAGAGAGCAGCAGCTTGTTGAATTAGAAAGAGAGCAGTAGCTTGTTGTATTATAAAGAGAGCAGCCACTTGTATTAGAAAGAGAGCAGCAGCTTGTTGTATTAGAAAGAGAGCAGCAGCTTGATGTATTAGGAAGAGAGCAGCCGCTTGTTGTATTAGAAAGAGAGCAGCAGCTTGTTGTATTAGAAAGAGAGCAGTAGCTTGTTGTATTAGGAAGAGAGCAGCGCTTTGTTGTATTAGGAAGAGAGCAGCCGCTTGTTGTATTAGAAAGAGAGCAGCAGCTTGTTGTATTATAAAGAGAGCAGTAGCTTGTTGTATTAGGAAGAGAGGAGCAGCTTGTTGTATTAGAAAGAGAGCAGTAGCTTGTTGTAGTAGAAATAGAGCAGTAGCTTGTTTTTATTAGGAACAGAGCAGCAGCTTGTTGTATTAGAAAGACAGCAGTAGCTTGTTGTATTAGAAAGATAGCAGCAGCTTGTTGAATTAGAAAGAGAGCAGCTGCTTGTTGCATTAGAAAGAGAGCAGCTGCTTGTTGCATTAGAAAGAGAGCAGCAGCCTGTTGCATTAAGAAGAGAGCAGCAGCTTGTTTTCTTAGTAACAGTGTAGCAGCTTGTTGCATTAGAAAGAGAGCAGCAGCTTTTTGCATAAGGAATAGAGCAGCCGCTTGTTGTATTAGAAAGACAGCAGCAGCTTGTTGCATTAGAAAGAAAGCAGCAGTTTGTTGTATTAGAAAGAGATCAGCAGCTTGTTGCATTAGGAAGAGAGCAGCAACCTGTTGTATTAGAAAGAGAGCAGCAGCTTGTTGCATTAGAAAGAGAGCAGCAGCTTGTTGCATTAGAAAGAAAGCAGTAGCTTGTTGTATTAGAAAGAGAGCAGCAGCGTGTTGCATTAGAAAGAGAGCAGCAGCTTGTTGCATAAGGAATAGAGCAGCCGCTTGTTGTATTAGAAAGAGTGCAGCAGCTTGTTGCATTAGAAAGACAGCAGCAGCTTGTTGCATTAGAAAGAGAGCAGCAGCTTGTTGCATTAGAAAGAGAGCAGCAGCTTGTTGCATTAGAAAGAAAGCAGCAGCTTGTTGCATTAGAAAGAGAACAGTAGCTTGTTAGAAAGAGAGAAGCCGCTTGTTGTATTAGGAAGAGAGAAGCTGCTTGATGTATTAGGAAGAGAGCAGCAGCTTGTTGTATTAGAAAGAGAGTAGCATCTTGTATTAGAAAGAGAGCAGTAGCTTGTTGCATTAGGAAAAGAGCAGCCTCTTTTTTTATTAGGAAGAGAGCAGCAGCTTGTTGTATTAGAAAGAGAGCAGTAGCTTGTTGTATTAGAAAGAGAGCAGCGCTTGTTTTATTAGGAAGAGTGCAGCAGCTTGTTGCATTAGAATGAGAGCAGCAGCTTGTTGTATTAGAAAGAGAGCAGTAGCTTGTTGTATTAGGGAGAGAGCAGCAACTTGTTGTATTAGAAACAGATCAGTAGCTTGTTGTATTAGGAAGAGAGCAGCCGCTTGTTGTATTAGAAAGAGAGCAGCAGCTTGTTGTATTATAAAGAGAGCAGTAGCTTGTTGTATTAGGAAGAGAGGAGCAGCTTGTTGTATTAGAAAGAGAGCAGTAGCTTGTTGTAGTAGAAAGAGAGCAGTAGCTTGTTTTTATTAGGAAGAGAGCAGCAGCTTGTTGTATTAGAAAGACAGCAGTAGCTTGTTGTATTAGGAAGAGAGCAGCCACTTGTTGAATTAGAAAGAGAGCAGCCACTTGTTGTATTAGAAAGAGAGCAGCAGCTTGTTGAATTAGAAAGAGAGCAGTAGCTTGTTGTATTAGAAAGAGAGCAGCTGCATGTTGCATTAGAAAGAGAGCAGCAGCTTGTTGCATTAAGAAGAGAGCAGCAGCTTGTTTTCTTAGTAACAGTGCAGCAGCTTGTTGCATTAGAAATAGAGCAGCAGCTTGTTGCATAAGGCATAGAGCAGCCGCTTGTTGTATTAGAAAGACAGCAGCAGCTTGTTGCATTAGAAAGAAAGCAGCAGTTTGTTGTATTAGAAATAGAGCAGCAGCTTGTTGCATTAGGAAGAGAGCAGCAACCTGTTGTATTAGAAAGAGAGCAGCAGCTTGTTGCATTAGAAAGAGAGCAGTAGCTTGTTGTATTAGAAAGAGAGCAGCAGCGTGTTGCATTAGAAAGAGAGCAGCAGCTTGTTGCATAAGGAATAGAGCAGCCGCTTGTTGTATTAGAAAGAGTGCAGCAGCTTGTTGCATTAGAAAGACAGCAGCAGCTTGTTGCATTAGAAAGAGAGCAGCAGCTTGTTGCATTAGAAAGAGAGCAGCAGCTTGTTGCATTAGAAACAAAGCAGAAGCTTGTTGCATTAGAAAGAGAGAAGCCGCTTGTTATATTAGGAAGAGAGAAGCTGCTTGATGTATTAGGAAGAGAGCAGCAGCTTGTTGTATTAGAAAGAGAGCAGCATCTTGTTGTATTAGAAAGAGAGCAGCAGCTTGTTGCATTAGGAAAAGAGCAGCCTCTTTTTTATTAGGAAGAGAGCAGCAGCTTGTTGTATTAGAAAGAGAGCAGTAGCTTGTTCTATTAGAAAGAGAGCAGCGCTTGTTTTATTAGGAAGAGAGCAGCAGCTTGTTGCATTAGAATGAGAGAAGCAGATTGTTGTATTAGAAAGAGAGCAGTAGCTTGTTGTATTAGGAAGAGAGCAGCAGCTTGTTGTATTAGAAAGAGATCAGTAGCTTGTTGTATTTGGAAGAGAGCGCCGCTTTGTTGTATTAGGAAGAGAGCAGCCGCTTGTTGTATTAGAAAGAGAGCAGCAGCTTGTTGTATTATAAAGAGAGCAGTAGCTTGTTGTATTAGGAAGAGAGGAGCAGCTTGTTGTATTAGAAAGAGAGCAGCAGCTTGTTGTAGTAGAAAGAGAGCAGTAGTCTGTTGTATTAGGAAGAGAGCAGCAGCTTGTTGTATTAGAAAGACAGCAGTAGCTTGTTGTATTAGGAAGAGAGCAGCCGCTTGTTGAATTAGAAAGAGAGCAGCAGCTTGTTGAATTAGAAAGAGAGCAGTAGCTTGTTGTATTATAAAGAGAGCAGCCACTTGTTGTATTAGAAAGAGAGCAGCAGCTTGTTGCATTAGAAAGAGAGCAGCAGCTTGTTGCATTAGAAAGAGAGCAGCAGCTTGTTGTATTAGAAAGACAGCAGCAGCTTGTTGCATTAGAAAGAGAACAGCAGCTTGTTGCATTAGAAAGAGAGCAGCAGCTTGTTGCATTAGGAAGAGAGCAGCAGCCTGTTGCATTAGGAAGAGAGCAGCAGCTTGTTGCATTAGGAAGAGAGCAGCAGCTTGTTGCATTAGGAAGAGAGCAGCAGCCTGTTGCATTAGGAAGAGAGCAGCAGCTTGTTGCATTAGGAAGAGAGCAGCAGCCTGTTGCATTGGGAAGAGAGCAGCAGCTTGTTGCATTAGGAAGAGAGCAGCAGCCTGTTGCATTGGGAAGAGAGCATCAGCTTGTTTTATTAGAAAGAGTGCAGCAGCTTGATGCATTAGAAAGAGAGGAGCAATCTCCAATCTGTGGCAAAATGCTGAAAATGGGATGGCAGGTTACAGTTATCTACCCAGCCAGGCTCAAACTCACACTTGAAGGTCAAACCTTCTTTTTTGAATTTGCAGCAGAGGCTGAGAAAAAATTAGCTGAACATGGGGCCAATTGTTAATATTACAATAGACAGACAGACGGTAAGAATGTGTAAATGTAATCTCTGTTTTTCTCCCCTCCCCTCCTTTTCCCTGTGCCGCTCCTCCCTCCCTTCATGTCTCTTTTAATGGTCTCCCTACTTGTAATAAGTCTGATTCATTTGCAAAAGAAATTTTATGAATAAAGATATAAAATCACGTCATGGAATACAGGAGGGATCGTATCACCTATCAAACGAAAAACAATTCTGGCGCATTTACAAAGACTTAGCACTACTATAGCACTACTACAGGAAACACATCTTAACAAAGAGGAATCATTAAAATTGAAATCTTCCTGGGTTGCAGAGTGAATATTTGCTCCCTCATTGAAAAGAAAAAAAGGAGTTGCAATCCTTCTGGGGAAGAAATTAGCATATGAGAAACTGTTTACATTAATCGATCCTGATAGTAGATTTATAATAGTAAAATTGAAAATCTCAAACTCAATATATACCCTCTGTAATGGGAAAAACAATCTCAAATGATAAAAACAAAATTTCTAGAACGAGGCTATCCCGAGAGTCTATTAGAAGAGAAAATCCAAGAAGTGGGCAACATAGAACGAACAGAACTAACTAAATATAGGAAGAGAGCCGAACGACCTAAAGAAGAACCAAATGGATTACTGGACATACCGATGATCACTGAATACAGTGCGAATAAGAATATTTTGGAGAACATCTTTAACAAGCATTGGTCGATCCTCAAAGAAGATGACATAATTGGAGAAAAACTACCCCCAAAGCCTAGGTTCATCTACAGAAGAGCAAAAAATTTGAAGAGCATAATAGCTCCAAGTATGCAGAAAAAGAAACAATTAGGAGTAACAGATGTTTTGGGAAGAAAGATAAAAGGCTTCTTCCCTTGTCCATCTTGCAAGGCATGTAAACATGGAATGAAAACCTCAAAATTTAAGTGCAACAACACCGGAGAAATTTTCAAGATCTATGACATGATTAGATGTCATGACAAAGGGGTTATATATATATTTTACAGTGTGCTTGTGGACTACAATATGTAGGCCAAACATCACTGAATCTGAAAGATAGAATCCGTGAACACTTACTGTCCATTGAAAAATGCAGCTTGGAAACACCGCTATACAAGCATTTTACAACTAAACACAATGGAAAAGTGAAAGACTTAAAATTTTTGGGTATACAGAAGGTGAATAAAAGGTGGAGGGGAGGCAATTTTGAGAAAAATCTATTAACTATAGAATCCAAATGGATCTTCAATCTGGACTGCCCCTATCCTAAAGGGTTGAATAATAAAGAAGATCTATCCCACCTTCTGAATATGACATAATATTCACATTATATACAAGGCCTCCACAAACAAACAAACAAAATGAGTCTACCATCTTCAAACCTCATAAGATACCGTAAGGGAGAATACTTCTCTCCCCAATTCTCTTTCTAGCAATCATATTTCAAGACAGCTATAAATACAAGGTCTAAATGATAACCTTGAAGATAAAGAGATGTAATACTACATCTAGCCCTCTATAAATAATCCTAATCCTCATTGAGAATGTTTTACATGTGCCTTAAAGAACAGTTTATACAATAAAGAGATGACTATAAATATGGCTCTCAATCCCCCTCTCCAAGAGTTCTATTAGTTGCCCAGCTCATTATGAGATCTCGTTTGATAGCCCTACTTATAATACATCAGAAACAATTGATTTTTGATGCCTTCTGATACTCTCAGATATCTTAAATATTTTCAGATATTTTTAGATATTATGTATCCCTAGCCTCATATTAGAGTCTCAAATTCATCCTTCTCAGGGACGTATCACCTCTGAAAGTTGATATCTGGATTTAAAATTACCTATGATAGTCTGTTCCAAACCTAACCATTGATAATCACTACCTAACCTCTTTAGAAATTGCTGTTCCCCTATTTATCTATTGACTTTAGAGATTGACATAAGAGCCACCATGCCGTTCCTCTATATATTAGATTATATCACATACAACTCAACCAAACATATTGAATATAGGATAATTTGTCCGTCTGGTACCAATCTAATTACATGATTTGCGTGGATTCTAGTCCACTAAAGATCTAGCTATAGTTAGGAATTTACCTACAGCTCTGTATCGTTTTTATACACATAGGCCAAGCATATATGATTTTAGAGAAGAAACTTTCTACGCAATCAATAACGAGAAGAGTGAGATTTTCACTCACAAATATATATGGGTGTATATATTTCTATGTTAACTCAAGAACATAGATTTCAACAAAAGGATATACACAGGAATTTTTAAAATACAAATCTATCCACTCCCCATACCCTGCCATTAATACATGATTAGAGATACAAATACGTACACATAGAAGGGATATACACATATTCCTAGTAACGATTTGCAAATCTCTATACCTATTGTCATATTCCTATAACAAGAATGGTGATACAAGACTGATATGTATCCCAGTTTCATGACACTGAATCACATTCTTAATACATAAAGATGTAATAGAAAGGTCGGTTTGGAGTAATTAATGGGCTTTCTATCGAAGAAAATATTTTTTTTTCCATTAAGTAACAATTTCTGAAAACTAACAGATCCATTTAGTCTCTCACTCACTCCAGTTATATCACAAAAGTAACACAGAGTCTCTCTTCCATACTAAATGTCATAAGAACATTCCCATTCAGTCTCTCATTCACTTCAGCTATATCACGGAGGTAACACAGGGTCTCTCCTCCATACCAAATGTTATAAGAACATTCCCCATATCTAGACATCTACCTTGAGGTTAAGACCAACCAGATGGCTATTACATACAATGCGATATACGAAGATCTCGCAATCCCAATCTTTCAGATGAACTATTTGCACCATATAACAATAAGGGACTGAAATTACCTAAATTATTACAATTCAAGCTTAACTTTTATTATAAGGGACCAGGCTCCTATATATAAAGAAAGATCACTTCATGAATAAACATAACGCCCCCCTCAGACGCCCCCACTGACGTCATGACCAATCGGGTGGTCCGGATCACGGACATAACGATACCCGTGGTAATTTTAATTTACTAATTGAAAACAGTTGAATTTACCAATAACTTTAGTCTTAAACATCCTGACAATTACAATTGTCTATAAGAAAAGTCAATTTATATAAAAAATTGTGAAAACCGGAAAGGTTGGAATTCCGAGAGACCCAACCGGAAGTGACGTTATTGGTACACGGAGAAATAATATTAGGATGATTGAAAGGCACTATTTTCTTTCTTATTACTATTCTTCGCTTATGGTATGTATGTATACCAATTGTTTAAATACACATATTTAACTATATGTGCTATATAATCCAATTTTTGCCTAACGAAAACCGGAAGTGGATCAATGTAACACTTCCGGTCCTTAGGCTACATAAAGCTACCAATCCATTCTAGAAATCAGTCTTGATAAAGGCCTATTACGGGCCGAAACGCGTTGGCTGATTGGTAAGCTATATTTCTACATTACTATCACTGTGAAGACGTTATTGCGCTATGTTGTTTTTATTTGTTTTTTTATAGGTTATCGTTTTGGATGTTTTATCACTTTGGGACACTTTATAAATCGTTAGAGGATTTGTGACAGCACTTCCAGTTATATACATTCACTGCTTCTACTGTGGTTTTATTGTCTCACACTGCAGGATACACTTTGAACTACATTCTTACACTGTTGGATACACTTTGAATTTTTTTCGGTTGGACACATTTTGAATTTTGAATTTTAATTTTTATTTTCAATTTGTATTGCCTCACTTTTTCATCATTTTTTCACTCATTACCATTTGGGGATTTTTTTCAACTAAATACATCACTGATGAACTTTATTTTTAAGACTCTTCCACAATTAAGAAGACTCACTCATTAAAGAAGATTTCTAACATAAACTCCACCACAGGTTGTCATTCATACTGCCATCACGACTTTCGATTTTTGATTTTTAATTTTTTATATTTTTGATATTTTAGATAGTATTGTAACCTGATTAGCCCATTGATTTTATATTTTAACTTTTATTGTTTTTTATCTGGTTCACACTGGTTTAATTAATCATTACTATCATTGTCTCAATTGTTACATTGTGTATTTCGTACCATGGATCCATGAATTTGATATATTTGTATTAATATGTGCATATAGAGTGTTTGTAATAAATTTTAAATTTAAAATGTAAAATTTTATATTTTATCTTTGCATTTTCCACGTGGGCCTGATCATCCTATCTTATTCCCCTCTGCCTTCTTAGTTAGGCGCCTGAGGGACTTCACACTATTAGACTATATATCACCCCGGTGGTAACTAGGTACCGCCACCCTCAGGCCAGTAGGGGCTCGGTTGGCGCAGGGCCAGAACTCAAACTTTCCATATATTTAGACCCTAGTAGGTCCCAGCAGCCAACCCTTCCTTTCCATCTTTTTATAATCCTTTATCTATCTTATATAGAGACCATTTGACTCTAGAAATAGAGTCTTGCATTACCACATATACTGTTGGTTCTTTACATTCCTTTCCTCTGTTATAGATTATTTCACTCTAGAACTTGAGTCTAGAAATAGAGTTCACACCATCACATATATCACTGTTAGATTGTCTATATATCCTTGGGTATTTATTATTTTTTAACCCGAATAGACACTGAGCCAAGATGGATTCCTTATTGGCCATCCGACAAGATATTCTTATAGATATAAATGTGAATGCCAAGTCCAAAAACTTAGACGATGTGGCAGAAGATACTGTAGATATTCAATCTATATTTAAAGATCTAGAGAAACTATTAATATCTGAAGTGAAATTTAAAGCTGAGATATCCTTTCTCAAAAAGTGCCTTGAGTTAGATATTATTCCGAAGGGTTTAATTACCCATAAGGAATGTGCCTTCCCGTTATCAGATTCTATCTCTGAAAAATGGAGGCTAGTCAATAATCGTAGAATATAGAGAATCTCTAGCTTTAGAAATGGACAGAGACATTAAAGAAAATGAAGAGATTCTACTAAATCTGGGAAGTTTAGGACAAGAATCCAAAGAAATCATTGAAAAGAAGGACCTCTTGATAAAGAAAGAAACAAAAACACGAGAGGATATCATTTTTAAAAAAAACAAGAAATTACAAAGGGAATTAGAAAATAAAGCTGACAGGGAAGTGGATGAGAGTAATAGTGGAAACAGTGATAATACTGATCGGCAGAACACATCAGAACAAGAATATCACACCTATTCTAACACACAAAGTCAGCACAAAAGGACTAACTATTACGTATATAACACTAGGGATCATTACACATATGATAAACATTTTTCAAGACAACCCTATTGGAAAAGAGGGGGACAGAGACAACCTAGAGGCTATAATGATTTTCAAAATCTCGAATATAGAGGAGACGGTGGGAATATGAGGTGGGAAGATAGGTACTCACCAGACAGAAGAGGAAGACATTGGCAAAACAGAAGAAATAACAATCGAGGATGGAACGCCAGGAATGAATATAGATATGGTAACTACTACAATCAATCAAGAAGACAATACTATGAAGAAAGCCCCTACCATAGGGAACACTATGGGAGACCCCATTACCAATACAACTCAGCCAGAGAGGAATACAAAGAGGCTGACTCAAGACAGGATTGGGATTATAGGGATCCATACAGGACACCAGTATGGAAAGAGAACAATATGAGGTATGATAATGGATGACCAAACATATCCCCACAGGTCCATTTTGAAAGAGAGAACAATAGAACCCAAAATAGAAGAACGGAAACAGGGTTCAATCATCAACACAGAATGGATTCAATGGAGTCACCATCTTTTTTTAGGGAAGTACCCACCACACAACGGAGAAAGATTCCCGATACAACAGAAGAATGTAAGACGGGAAGAGCCAACAACATCAAAGTTAGGAAGAAAACCCATAGAGGAAAGAGAGGGGGGACCAAAATAACCAAGATAAGAAAGATCGACAATCCTCCAGATGATGAAAAAATGGCCAATTCAGAAAATGAAGATAAAGGAGCGAATAAGAGACCTAATGGAATTTTTAATTTAAGCTCACATGAATTAACAAAAGAAGAAACTGCAATTCTGAATTTTGGCTTATCATTTGCCCCGAGCAGAAGCCTAGATAAATTTCAATCTTTTGTGAACACAAAAGAATTTGTCCGGAAACTGACCCTGAAACGGTTCTTCTCGAAAGCGACGATGGATGGACAAAATCGAACAACTAACGGTGAAGACAAAATGGATATATACTCCCACACCAGCTTGAAACCCAAATCAGGCTTTTACCCGACACAAAGTAAGGGGGCAGCGATAGATGCCTTTGAAACGATTGTGTGTAAAGAGATAAGAGATTTACAACAGAAGAAACTGAAGATCAAGAACCACAATCTAACTAACCAACAGATTAATACCATCAAAAAGCTAGAAAGAAACCATGAGGTGGTCATCAAGCCTGCGGATAAGGAGGGAGGGATCGTTATAATGAACGAGAAGGATTATAGACTTGAAAATGAAAGAATCCTTGGAGATAAAAACACCTACAGGAAGTTATCATCGAACCCAGTGGTAGTCTACAGACAAGAACTCTTACGAAATTTAAAAGAAGCCTATGATATGGGGATTTTAAATGATAAGGAGTTTAACTATATCAATATAAATTATCCTATAACTCCAATCATATATCATTTACCCAAAATCCACAAATCCCTTCAGAATCCACCAGGGAGACCAATAATATCCGGAATTGGCTCCCTGAGTAGCAACTTATCAGAATATGTGGACTTGAAATTACAAAAATATGTCAAACAGCTTCCTTCCTACTTAAAGGATTCAACGCAGGTACTGAACCTTTTGGAGCAAATAGATTGGGAAGACAGATATATCCTAGCAACATGTGACGTCACATCATTGTACACATGTATTCCGCATGAACAAGGAATAGAGGCGGTTGAATTTTATCTAGGAAAGGATCCTGAAGTACCCACAGAACAGATGGAATTCATCTTGAGTAGTATTAGATACATTTTGGACCATAATTACTTTTGTAATAATGGAATATACTACAAACAAATATGTGGAACAGCAATGGGGACCAGGTTCGCGCCGAGCTATGCAAATCTATACATGGGCAAATGGGAATGTATCTTTTGGGATTCCTGCCCAGCCGGCGCGGACCTGGTCCTCTACCGTCGCTACATCGACGATATTTTAATTATATGGAAGGGGACAAAGGCGGACCTGGATTTTACAATTGAAGTTATGAACAAGAATGAGAACAATCTGAAATTCACGTGCGAATCAAGTACTACTGAAATAGTATTTCTGGATTTAAAAATTGCTGTAAACAAAGGAAAGATTGAAACTTCAACACACTTCAAGACTGTAGACAGCAATAATTATATACACAGAACAAGCTGCCACCATGATAAATGGAAGACCAATATCCCCAATTGGCAGCTGTTAAGAATAAGGAAGAACTGCTCTACTGAAGAAGGATGGGAAAAACAATCTCAAATGATAAAAACAAAATTTCTAGAACGAGGCTATCCCGAGAGTCTATTAGAAGAGAAAATCCAAGAAGTGGGCAACATAGAACGAACAGAACTAACTAAATATAGGAAGAGAGCCGAACGACCTAAAGAAGAACCCAATGGATTACTGGACATACTGATGATCACTGAATACAGTGCGAATAAGAATATTTTGGAGAACATCTTTAACAAGCATTGGTCGATCCTCAAAGAAGATGACATAATTGGAGAAAAACTACCCCCAAAGCCTAGGTTCATCTACAGAAGAACAAAAAATTTGAAGAGCATAATAGCTCCAAGTATGCAGAAAAAGAAACAATTAGGAGTAACAGATGTTTTGGGAAGAAAGATAAAAGACTTCTTCCCTTGTCCATCTTGCAAGGCATGTAAACATGGAATGAAAACCTCAAAATTTAAGTGCAACAACACCAGAGAAATTTTCAAGATCTATGACCTGATTAGAAGTCATGACAAAGGGGTTATATATATGTTACAGTGTGCTTGTGAACTACAATATGTAGGCCAAACGTCACGGAATCTGAAAGATAGAATCCGTGAACACTTACTGTCCATTGAAAAATGCAGCTTGGAAACACCGCTATACAAGCATTTTACAACTAAACACAATGGAAATGTGAAAGACTTAAAATTTTTGGGTATACAGAAGGTGAATAAAAGGTGGAGGGGAGGCAGTTTTGAGAAAAATCTATTAACTATAGAATCCAAATGGATCTTCAATCTGGACTGCCTCTATCCTAAAGGGTTGAATAATAAAGAAGATCTATCCCACCTTCTGAATATGACATAATATTCCCATTATATACAAAGCCTCCACAAACAAACAAACAAAATGAGTCTACCATCTTCAAACCTCATAAGATACCGTAAGGGAGAATACTTCTCTCCCCAATTCTCTTTCTAGCAATCATATTTCAAGACAGCTATAAATATAAGGTCTAAATAATAACCTTGAAGATAAAGAGATGTAATACTAAATCTAGCCCTCTATATATAATCCTAATCCTCATTGAGAATGTTTTACATGTGCATTAAAGAACAGTTTATACAATAAAGAGATGACTATAAATATGGCTCTCAATCCCCCTCTCCAAGAGTTCTATTAGTTGCCCAGCTCATTATGAGATCTAGTTTGATAGCCCTACTTATAATACATCAGAAACAATTGATTTCTGATGCCTTCTGATACTCTCAGATATCTTAAATATTTTCAGATATTTTTAGATATTATGTATCCCTAGCCTCATATTAGAGTCTCAAATTCATCCTTCTCAGGGACGTATCACCTCTGAAAGTTGATATCTGGATATAAAATTACCTATGATAGTCTGTTCCAAACCTAACCATTGATAATCACTACCTAACCTCTTTAGAAATTGCTGTTCCCCTATTTATCTATTGACTTTAGAGATTGACATAAGAGCCACCGTGCCGTTCCTCTATATATTAGATTATATCAAATACAACTCAACCAAACATATTGAATATAGGATAATTTGTCCGTCTGGTACCAATCTAATTACATGATTTGCGTGGATTCTAGTCCACTAAAGATCTAGCTATAGTTAGGAATTTACCTACAGCTCTGTATCGTTTTTATACACATAGGCCAAGCATATATGATTTTAGAGAAGAAACTTCTACCCAATCAATAACGAGAAGAGTGAGATTTTCACTCACAAATATATATGGGTGTATATATTTCTATGTTAACTCAAGAACATAGATTTCAACAAAAGGATATACACAGGAATTTTTAAAATACAAATCTATCCACTCCCCATACCCTGCCGTTAATACATGATTAGAGATACAAATACGTACACATAGAAGGGATATACACATATTCCTAGTAACGATTTGCAAATCTCTATACCTATTGTCATATTCCTATAACAAGAATGGTGATACAAGACTGATATGTATCCCAGTTTCATGACACTGAGTCACATTCTTAATACATAAAGATGTAATAGAAAGGTCGGTTTGGAGTAATTAACGGGCTTTCTATCGAAGAATTTTTTTTTTCCATTAAGTAACAATTTCTGAAAACTAACAGATCCATTTAGTCTCTCACTCACTCCAGTTATATCACAAAGGTAACACAGAGTCTCTCTTCCATACTAAATGTCATAAGAACATTCCCATTTAGTCTCTCATTCACTTCAGCTATATCACGGAGGTAACACAGGGTCTCTCCTCCATACCAAATGTTATAAGAACATTCCCCATATCTAGACATCTACCTTGAGGTTAAGACCAACCAGATGGCTATTACATACAATGCGATATACGAAGATCTCGCAATCCCAATCTTTCAGATGAACTATTTGCACCATATAACAATAAGGGACTGAAATTACCTAAATTATTACAATTCAAGCTTAACTTTTATTATAAGGGACCAGGCTCCTATATATAAAGAAAGATCACTTCATGAATAAACATAACGCCCCCCTCAGACGCCCCCACTGACGTCATGACCAATCGGGTGGTCCGGATCATGGACATAACGATACCCGGGTAATTTTAATTTACTAATTGAAAACAGTTGAATTTACCAATAACTTTAGTCTTAAACATCCTGACAATTACGATTGTCTATAAGAAAAGTAAATTTATATAAAAAATTGTGAAAACCGGAAAGGTTGGAATTCCGAGAGACCCAACCGTAAGTGACGTCATTGGTACATGGAGAAATAATATTAGGATGATTGAAAGGTACTATTTTCTTTCTTATTACTATTCTTCGCTTATGGTATGTATGTATACCAATTGTTTAAAGACACATATTTAACTATATGTGCTATATAATCCAATTTTTGCCTAACGAAAACCGGAAGTGGATCAATGTAACACTTCCGGTCCTTAGGCTACATAAAGCTACCAATCTATTCTAGAAATCAGTCTTGATAAAGGCCTATTACGGGCCAAAACGCGTTGGCTGATTGGTAAGCTATATTTCTACATTACTATCACTGTGAAGACGTTATTACGCTATGTTGTTTTTATTTGTTTTTTTTATAGGTTATCGTTTTGGATGCTTTATCACTTTGGGACACTTTATAAATCGTTAGAGGATTTGTGACAGCACTTCCAGTTATATACATTCACTGCTTCTACTGTGGTTTTATTATCTCACACTGCAGGATACACTTTGAACTACTTTCTTACACTGTTGGATACACTTTGAATTTTTTTCGGTTGGACACATTTTGAATTTTTAATTTTTAATTTTAATTTTTATTTTCAATTTTTATTGCCTCACTTTTTCATCATTTTTTCACTCATTACCATTTGGGTATTTTTTTCAACTAAATACATCACTGATGAACTTTATTTTTAAGACTCTTCCACAATTAAGAAGACTCAATCATTAAAGAAGATTTCTAACATAAACTCCACCACAGGTTGTCATTCATACTGCCATCACGACTTTCGATTTTTGACTTTTAATTTTTTATATTTTTGATATTTTAGATAGTATTGTAACCTTATTAGCCCATTGATTTTATATTTTAACTTTTATTGTTTTTTATCTGGTTCACACTGGTTTAATTAATCATTACTATCATTGTCTCAATTGTTACATTGTGTATTTCGTACCATGGATCCATGAATTTGATATATTTGTTTCTAATGCTTGTTGCATTAGAAAGAGAGCAGTAGCTTGTTGCTTTAGAAAGAGAGCAGCAGCTCGTTGTATTAGAAAGAGAGCAGCAGCTTGTTGCATTAGAAAGAGAGCACTAGCTTGTTGCATTAGAAAAAGAGCAGCAGCTTGTTGCATTAGGAAGAGAGCAGCAGCTTGTTGTATTAGAAAGAGAGCAGCAGCTTGTTGCATTAGAAAGAGAGCAGCAGCTTGTTGCATTAAGAAGAGTCCAGTAGCTTGTTGTATTCGAAAGAGAGCAGCAGCTTGTTGTATTAGAAAGAGAGCAGCAGCTTGTTGTATTAGAAAGAGAGCAGCAGCTTGTTGTATTAGAAAAAGAGGAGCAGCTTGTTGTATTAGGAAGAGAGCAGCAGCTTGTTGTATTAGAAAGAGAGCAGCAGCTTGTTGTATTAGAAAAAGAGGAGCAGCTTTATGCATTAGGAAGAGAGCAGTAGCTTTTTGTATTAGGAAGAGAGCAGCAGCTTGTTGCATTAGAAAGAGAGCAGTAGCTTGTTGTATTAGGAAGAGAGCAGCCACTTGTTGCATTAGGAAGAGAGCAGCAGCTTGTTGCATTAGAAAGAGAGCAGTAGCTTTTTGCATTAGGAAGAGAGCAGTAGTTTGTTGTATTAGGAAGAGAGCAGCTGCTTGTTGCATTAGGAAGAGAGCAGCAGCTTGTTGCATTAGAAAGAGAGCAACAGCTTGTTGCATTAGAAATAGAGCAGCAGCTTGTTGCATTAGGAAGAGAGCAGCAGCTTGTTGCATTAGGAATAGAGCAGCAGCTTGTTGCATTAGGAAGAGAGTAGCAGCTTGTTGCATTAGGAAGATAGGAACAGCTTGTTGCATTAGGAAGATAGGAACAGCTTGTTGCATTAGGAATATAGGAACAGTTTGTTTCATTAGGAAGAGAGCAGCAGCTTTTTGCATTAGGAAGAGAGCAGCAGCTTGTTGTATTAGGAAGAGAGCAGCAGCTTGTTGCATTAGGCAGATAAGAACAGTGTGTTGCATTAGGAAGATAGGAACAGCTTGTTGCATTAGGAAGATTGGAGCAGCTTGTTGCATTAGGAAGATTGGAGCAGCTTCTTGCATTAGGAAGATAGGAACAGTTTGCTGCATTAGGAAGAGAGCAGCAGCTTGTTGCATTTGGAAGATAGGTGCAGCTTGTTGCATTAGGAAGATAGGTGCAGCTTGTTGCATTAGGAAGAGAGCAGCAGCTTTTTGTATTAGGAAGAGAGCAGCAGCTTGTTGAATTAGTAAGATAGGAACAGCTTGTTGCATTAGGAAGATAGGAACAGCTTGTTGCATTAGGAACATAGGAACTGCTTGTTGCATTAGGAAGAGAGCAGCAGCTTGTTGCATTAGAAAGAGAGCATTAGCTTGTTGTATTAGAAAGAGAGCAGCAGCTTGTTGTATTAGGAAGAGAGCAGCAGCTTGTTGCATTAAAAAGAGAGCAGCAGCTTGTTGAATTAGGAAGATAGGTGCAGCTTGTTGCTTTAGGAAGAGAGGAGCAGCTTGTTGCATTAGGAAGATAGGTGCAGCTTGTTGCATTAGGAAGATAGGAACAGCTTGTTGCATTAGGAAGAGAGCAACAGCTTGTTGCATTAGGAAGAGAGCAGCAGCTTGTTGCATTAGGAAGAGAGCAGCAGCTTGTTGCATTAGGAAGAGAGCAGCAGCTTGTTGCATTAGGAAGAGAGCAGCAGCTTGTTGCTTTAGGGAGAGAGCAGCAGCTGGTTGCTTTAGGAAGAGATGCACAACTTGTTGAGTTATGAAAGAGAATCAGCTCTGTTGAATAAGGAAAAAAAAAGCTTGGCAATAAAGATTTGTCACCCTCTAGAAATTAACCTGGTTTCTAACTCATTAGATCCATAAACCCAATACATTATAGCAGTTTTTTTGCAGCTTTATGTTATTTTTAAGAGACATAAACATACTTACATATAACAATTTTCATAAGGTTTATCTGTAAAACTTTGTGTTAATGTAGAGCGCGAAGAGTCATCTGATAACTGTAGAATTCCTCCAATGATCAAGTCACCTGGCGCAGATACGCCTGCAATGTCTCTGTTTAATGATAATGAACATGAGGAGCTGCTGACAGGATTCTTCCCAATAGGAATAAGAAGAATGATGATCAGAGCAATAATCACCCCTCTGAGCATTGATTCCTGTAGAGGAAGGACAAGACATTTATACAGTGCTAGATTACAAGTGGAGCACTAATTGCTACAGCGCTAACTGCTCTAGAAGTAACCTTTATCACTCGTCAGGTTGTTCTGGTATTACGAGTTGAAAGTAAAATGTTATCGCTCCAGCACTAACCCAATGAACGCAATAAGCCGAAATTACAATATTGAACGTGTGATAACCTTTTTGCCCATAGAAGTGAATGGAGAAAAAAAAGTGGAAAAACAAACACCATAATCGTGCTCTAACCTGAATCGCCACTCGACCCCTACTGTTATAGACCCTAAACCTCCAACCCCCACATTGCAAAGTCCCACCTACACTATTAATCCCTAAACCGCCATCCCTCAAATACCAAAGTCTTGACTACACTATTAACCCCTAAACTGCAACCCCCCACATCTTAAACTCTTTACTACACTTGTATCCCCTAAACCGCCAGCCCCCCAAAGCAAAGTAACCAACCACGCTATTAACCCCTAAACCGCCAGCTCCCTAACGCAAACTAACACATTACAGTATTAACCCCTAAACCGCCAGCTCTCCCAATGCAAAATAACCCACTAACATCTAAACCCACTAACCTAACACCTCCTAAATTAATCCGAAATAGACTAACCTTTACAAAAAAAATCCTATTTACTTTTAAAAAGAAAAAAAACTCACCTGAGAAATTAAAAAAACAATTAACCTTATCTTAAAAACAAATGGCTAGATTACGAGTTTTTGTCGGTAAGCTGTGCGGTGCTAACAAGCCTTTTTTTCTCACCGCTCACTTAAGACAACGCTGGTATTACAGGTTTTTCTAAACCCAGCTTTAGCCGCAAAAAAGTGAGCGTAGAGCAAAATGTAGCTCCACATCTCACCTCAATACCAGCGCTGCTTAAGTCAGCGGTAAGCTGGCTAAACGTGCTTGTGCACGATTTTCCCTTAGGAAACAATGGGGCTGAGCCGGCTGAAAAAAAAAACGTACACCTGCAAAAAAGCAGCGTTCAGCTCCTAACGCAGCCCCATTGTTTCCTATGGGAAAATACATTTTACGTCTACACCTAACCCCCTAACATGAACCCCGAGTCTAAACACCCCTAATCTTACACTTATTAACCCCTAATCTGCCGCCCCCGACATCGCCAACACCTATATTATACCTATTAACCCCTAATCTGCTGCCCCTAACATCGCTGACACTTACATTATATTTATTAACCCCTAATCTGCCACCCCCAACATCGTCCGCCACCTGTATTATATTATTAACCCCTAATCTGCCTCTCCGGACATCGCCGCCACCTACATTATATCTATGAACCCCTAATCTGCTGACCCTAACATCGCCGAACCCTACATTATATTTATTAACCCCTACTCTGCCGCCCCCAACGTTGCCGCCACTATAATAAAGTTATTAACCCCTAAACCTAAGTCTAACCCTAACACCCCCCCTAATTTAAATATAATTTTAAATAATCTTAATAAAATTACTACAATTAAATAAATGAATCCTATTTAAAACTAAATACTTACCTAAAAAATAAAACCCTAAGGCCTAGATTTAGAGTTCTGCGTTACCTGTCAAAACCAGCGTTAGAGGCTCCTAACGCTGGTTTTTACCGCCCGCTGGTATTTGGAGTCAGCCAGGAAAGGGTCTAACGCTCAATTTGCAGCCGCGACTTTTCCATACCGCAGATCCCCCTACGCCATTTGCGTATCCTATCTTTTCAATGGGATCTTTCTAACGCCGGTATTTAGAGTCTTGGCTGGAGTGAGCGTTAGACCCTCTACCGACTAGACTCCAGCCGCAGAAAAAAGTCAGTAGTTAAGAGCTTTTTGGGCTAACGCCAGTTCATAAAGCTCTTAACTACTGTGCTCTACAGTACACTAACACCCATAAACTACCTATGTACCCCTAAACCGAGGTCCCCCCACATCGCCGCAACTCGATTAAATTTTTTTAACCCCTAATCTGCCGCTCCGTACACCGCCGCCACCTACATTATCCCTATGTACCCCTAATCTGCTGCCCCTAATACCGCCGACACCTACATAATATTTATTAACCCCTAATCTGCCGCCCCCGCTATCGCTGACACCTGCATATTTTTTTAACCCCTAATCTGCCGCTCCGTACACCGCCGCAACCTACATTATACCTATGTACCCCTAATCTGCTGCCCCTAACACCGCTGACCCCTATATTATATTTATTAACCCCTAATCTGCCCCCCACAACCTCGCCACCAGCTACCTACAATAATTAACCCCTAATCTGCCGACCGCACCTCACCGCTACTATAATAAAGTTATTAACCCCTAATCCGCCTCACTCCCGCCTCAATAACCCTATAAGAAATATTATTAGCCCCTAATCTGCCCTCCCTAACATCGCCGACACCTAACTTCAATTATTAACCCCTAATCTGCCGACCGGATCTCGCCGCTACTCTAATAAATGTATTAACCCCTAAAGCTAAGTCTAACCCTAACACTAACACCCCCCTAAGTTAAATATAATTTAAATCTAACGAAACAAATTAACTCTTATTAAATAAATTATTCTTATTTAAAGCTAAATACTTACCTGTAAAATAAACCCTAATATAGCTACAATATAACTAATAATTACATTGTAGCTATTTTAGGATTTATATTTATTTTACAGGCAACTTTGTATTTATTTTAACCAGGTACAATAGCTATTAAATAGTTAAGAACTATTTAATAGCTAAAATAGTTAAAATAATTACAAAATTACCTGTAAAATAAATCCTAACCTAAGTTACAATTAAACCTAACACTACACTATCAATAAATTAATTAAATACAATACCTACAAATAACTACAATTAAATAAACTAACTAAAGTACAAAAAATAAAAAAGAACTAAGTTACAAAAAATAAAAAAAATATTTACAAACATTAGAAAAATAACAAAGACCCCTAAAATAAAAAAAATGCCCTACCCTATTCTAAATTAAAAAAGTTCAAAGCTCTTTTACCTTACCAGCCCTGAAAAGGGCCATTTGCGGGGCATGCCCCAAATAATTCAGCTCTTTTGCCTGTAAAAAAAAACATACAATAACCCCACCCAACATTACAACCCACCACCCACATACCCCTAATCTAACCCAAACCCCCCTTAAATAAACCTAACACTAAGCCCCTGAAGATCTTCCTACCTTATCTTCACCATGCCAGGTTCACCGATCCGTCCTCCGAAGTCTTCATCCAAGCCCAAGCGGGGGCTGGCGATCCATAATCCGGCTGAAGTCTTCTATCAAGCGGCGGCTGAAGAGGTCCAGAAGAGGCTCCAAAGTCTTCCTCCTATCCGGGCAGAAGAGTAGATCCGGACCGGCAACCATCTTCTTCAAAGCGGTGACATGCGGCTCCATGTTGAAGACCTCCGGCGCGGATCCATCCTCTTCTTGCGATGTCCTAAGTCCAAATGAAGGTTCCTTTAAGGGACGTCATCCAAGATGGCGTCCCTCGAATTCCGATTGGCTGATAGGATTCTATCAGCCAATCGGAATTAAGGTAGGAAAATTCTGATTGGCTGATGGAATCAGCCAATCAGATTCAAGTTCAATCCGATTGGCTGATTGGATCAGCCAATCAGATTGAGCTCGCATTCTATTGGCTGATCGGAACAGCCAATAGAATGCGAGCTCAATCTGATTGGCTGATTGGATCAGCCAATCGGATTGAACTTGAATCTGATTGGCTGATTCCATCAGCCAATCAGAATTTTCCTACCTTAATTCCGATTGGCTGATAGAATCCTATCAGCCAATCGGAATTCGAGGGACGCCATCTTGGATGACGTCCCTTAAAGGAACCTTCATTCGGACTTAGGACGTCGCAAGAAGAGGATGGATCCGTGCCGGAGGTCTTCAACATGGAGCCGCTTGTCACCGCTTTGGATGGTTGCCGGTCCGGATCTACTCTTCTGCCCGGATAGGAGGAAGACTTTGGAGCCTCTTCTGGACCTCTTCAGCTGCCGCTTGATAGAAGACTTCAGCCGGATTATGGATCGCCAGCCCCCGCTTGGGCTTGGATGAAGACTTCGGAGGCTTGGATGAAGACTTCGGAGGACGGATCGGTGAACCTGGCATGGTGAAGATAAGGTAGGAAGATCTTCAGGGGCTTAGTGTTAGGTTTATTTAAGGGGGGTTTGGGTTAGATTAGGGGTATGTGGGTGGTGGGTTGTAATGTTGGGGGGGGGGTATTGTATGTTTTTTTTACAGGCAAAAGAGCTGAATTATTTGGGGCATGCCCCGCAAATGGCCCTTTTCAGGGCTGGTAAGGTAAAAGAGCTTTGAACTTTTTTAATTTAGAATAGGGTAGGGCATTTTTTATTTTGGGGGTCTTTGTTATTTTATTAGGGGGCTTAGAGTAGGTGTAATTAGTTTAAAATTGTTGTAATATGTTTCTAATGTTTGTAAATATTTTTTTATTTTTTGTAACTTAGTTCTTTTTTATTTTTTGTACTTTAGTTAGTTTATTTAATTGTAGTTATTTGTAGGTATTGTATTTAATTAATTTATTGATAGTGTAGTGTTAGGTTTAATTGTAACTTAGGTTAGGATTTATTTTACAGGTAATTTTGTAATTATTTTAACTATTTTAGCTATTAAATAGTTCTTAACTATTTAATAGCTATTGTACCTGGTTAAAATAAATACAAAGTTGCCTGTAAAATAAATATAAATCCTAAAATAGCTAAAATGTAATTATTAGTTATATTGTAGCTATATTAGGGTTTATTTTACAGGTAAGTATTTAGCTTTAAATAGGAATATTTTTTTTAATAAGAGTTAATTTATTTCGTTAGATTTAAATTATATTTAACTTAGGGGGTGTTAGTGTTAGGGTTAGACTTAGCTTTAGGGGTTAATACATTTATTAGAGTAGCGGCGAGATCCGGTCGGCAGATTAGGGGTTAATAATTGAAGTTAGGTGTCGGCGATGTTAGGGAGGGCAGATTAGGGGTTAATAATATTTCTTATAGGGTTATTGAGGCGGGAGTGAGGCGGATTAGGGGTTAATAACTTTATTATAGTAGCGGTGAGGTGCGGTCGGCAGATTAGGGGTTAATTATTGTAGGTAGCTGGTGGCGACGTTGTGGGGGGCAGATTAGGGGTTAATAAATATAATATAGGGGTCGGCGGTGTTAGGGGCAGCAGATTAGGGGTACATAGGGATAACGTAGGTTGCGGCGGTGTACGGAGTGGCAGATTAGGGGTTAATAATAAAATGCAGGGGTCAGCGATAGCGGGGGCGGCAGATTAGGGGTTAATTAGTGTAAGGTTAGGGATGTTTAGACTCGGGGTACATGTTAGGGTGTTAGGTGCAGACTTAGGAATTGTTTCCCCATAGGAAACAATGGGGCTGCGTTAGGAGCTGAATGCTGCTTTTTTGCAGGTGTTAGGTTTTATTTCAGCTCAAACAGCCCCATTGTTTCCTATGGGGGAATCGTGCACGAGCACGTTTTTGAAGCTGGCCGCGTCCGTAAGCACCGCTGGTATCGAGAGTTGCAGTTGCGGTAAATATGCTATACGCTCCTTTTTTGGAGCCTAACGCAGCCCTTCTGTGAACTCTAAATACCAGCGGTATTTAAAAGGTGCGGCCAGAAAAAAGCATGTGTAGCTAACGCACCCATTTGGCCGCAAAACTCTAAATCTAGGCGTATGTTAGCTACAATATAATTAATAGTTACATTGTATCTATCTTAGGGTTTATTTTTATTTTACAGGCAAGTTTGTATTTATTTTAACTAGGTACAATAGTTATTAAATAGTTATTAACTATTAAATAACTACCTAGCTAAAATAAGTACAAATTTACCTGTAAAATAAAACCTAACCTAAGTTACAATTACACCTAACACTACACTATAATTAAATTAAATCCCTAAACTAAATACAATTAAATAATATAAAATAAAGTACAAAAAACCCCCACTAAATTACAGAAAATAAAAAAATAATTACAAATTTTGAAACTAATTATACCTAATCTAATCCCCCTAATAAAATAAAAAAGCCCCCCAAAATAATAAAAATCCCTACCCTATACTAAATTACAAATAGCCCTTAAAAGGGCTCTTTGCGGGGTATTGCCCCAAAGTAATAAGCTCTTTTACCTGTAAAAAAAAATACAATACCCCCCACCCACATACCTTGAGACATCTTCACCCAACCGGGCACAAGTGATCCTCCAGAGGGCCAGAAGTCTTCATCCGATACGGCCAGAAGAGGACCTCCAGATGGCCAGAAGTCTTCATCCAGACGGCATCTTTTATCTTCATCCATCCGGAGCGGAGCGGGTCCATCTTCAATCCAGCCGACGCGGAGCATCCTCTTCAAATGAAGTCCAAATGAAGAATGAAGGTTCCTTTAAATGACGTAATCCACGATGGCGTCCCTTCAATTCCGATTGGCTGATAGAATTCTATCAGCCAATCGGAATTAAGGTAAGAAAAATCCTATTGGCTGATGCATTCAGCCAATAGAATTGAAGTTCCTATCCTATTGGCTGATCCAATCAAAATTGTAATTTATGTTAGGATTTATTTTACAGGTAAATGTGTACTTATTTTAACTGGGAAGTTATTAGATAGTTAATAACTATTTAATAACTATTCTGCCTAGTTAAAATAAATACAAAGTTGCCTGTAAAATAAAAATAAACCCTAAGATAGCTACAATGTAAGTATTAGTTATATTGTAGCTATCTTAGGGTTTATTTTATAGGTATTTAGTTTTAAATAGAAATAATTTATTTAATTGTAGTACATTTATTTAGATGTATTTAAATTATATTTAAGTTGGGGGGGTTAGACTTAGGTTTAGGGGTTAATAAATTTAATGCGACGCGACGTTGGGGGCGGCAGATTAGGGGTTAAATATTGTAGTTAAGTGTTTCTGATGTGGAGGGGGGGCTCGGTTTAGGGGTTAATAGGTAGTTTATGGGTGTTAGTGTACTTTTTAGCACTTTAGTTAAGAGTTTTATGTTACGGCATTAGCCCATAAAACTCTTAACTACTGACTTTTAAATGCGGTAGGAGTCTGGATAGGAGAGGGTCTACCACTCACTTTTTCCAGCAATCGTAATACCGGCGTTAGGAAAATCCCATTAAAAAGATAGGATACGCAGTTAACGTAAAGGGATTTGCGGTATGCGAATATCGCGAATAAAAGTGAGTTGTACACCTGTACCTGTCAGACTTGTAATACCAGCCGGCGTTAAAAAGCAGCGTTGGGACCCCTGCTTTTTAAGGCTAACGCAAGACTCGTAATCTAGCCGTAAGAAATTTACCTGTTTAGCTTTAACATTTTAAGCTTTAGACTTAAATCAGGAAATAAGTGAATAGATAAAGTATGTATGCTTAATTTAATTGTATTTATATGATGTTAATATGTAAAAAGTCTTAATTTGCTCCCTGTTGGGCCTTTTCACATTAAGTAATTTACTTGCTTTAAAATTTCAAGCTTTACACCTGAAGCAGGAAATTTGAATCAGCCAATAGAATGAGAGCTGCTTAATCCTAATGGCTGATTTGAACAGCCAATAGGATTTTAGCAGCCATAATTCCTATTGGCTGATTAATTTTTTTCAGCCAATAGGAATGCAAAGGTACCCCCAGTATAAAAGGGGTGCCTTGCATTTCAATCCTCAGTATGCAGCGAACGATCGCATGAAGAGGACCTCCATGTTAGATCGACGGACCTCCGCCTGGTCCTCCATCTGGACATCCGCCTGGTCCTCCACCTGGACCTCCTCCCAGACTTTGACCAGGACCTCAGCCTCTGTGCATCGCCGCTCCATCTCCGCAGGGATGAAGCAGATGCTGGTCCCGATGGATGAAGATGGAGCCACCGGGATGAAGATCATTCAAGCGGGACTTCAACAACTGTTAGTACCTAAAGAGGGGTTTGTGTTAGGTTTTTTAAGGTTTTTTTTGGGGTGTTTTTTTTTAGATAAGGGTGGGCACTCTTAAAAGAGCTGAATGCCCTTTTCAGGACAATGCCCATACAAATGCCCTTTTCAGGGCAATGGGTAGATTAGGTTTTTTAGATAGGATTTGTAATGTTAGTGGGTCTTTGTATTTTTATTTAGAAAAATAGCTGTTAGATTTAGGGCAATACCCTTCAAAAGGCCCTTTTAATGACTATTGGTAGTTTATTCTAGATTAGGTTTATTTTATTTCAGGGTGTTTTTTAAAAAAATGGGTATTAGGAATAATTTTTATTATTTTGGATAATTAGTTTGTTATTTTGTGTAATGTTTTTTTTTCGTTTTGGGTGGGTTTTTATTTTTAGATTAGGGGTTGGGCATTTCATTAAAGAGCTGAATGCCCTTTTAAGGGCATTAAAAAGAGCTGAATGCACTTTTAAGGGCAATGCCCATACAAATGCTCTTTTCAGGGCAATAGGTAGATTAGGTTTTACTTTATATTTATTTTGTGGGTTTGGGGGGTAGGGGTTGCATACTGTTAGGGGGTGTTTGTTTTTCTTTTGTAGGAAAAGAGCTGTTATCTTTAGGGCAATGCCCTACAAAAGGCCCTTTTAAGGGCCTTTGGTAGTTTATTATAGATTAGGCTTTTTTGATTTTGGGGTGTTTTTTTTTTAAACAGGGTATTAGAATATGAATAATTTTTATTGTTTTGGATACTTTCGTTTGTTATTTTTTGTAATGTTAGGTTTTTGTGTAAGGCAGCTTAGGTTTTATTTCACAGGTAAGTTTGTACTTATGTTAACTAGGTAGTTAGTAAATAGTTAATAACTATTTACTAACTAGTCTACCTAGTTAAAATAACACCTAAGATAGCTACAATATAACTATTAGTTATATTGTAGCTAGCTTAGGTTTTATTTCACAGGCAAGTTTGTATTTAGTTTTACATAGGTATTATTTAGTTAATAATTGTAACTTTAATTTAGCTCTATTTTAATTATGTTAAAGTTAGGGGGTGTTAGGTTTAGGGTTACGGTTAGGGTTACGGTTAGGTTAATAGTTTTATTTAGGTTGTTGCGATGTGGGGGGATGGCGGTTTAGGGGTTAATAGCTTTATTTAGTTGTGGCGATGTTGAGGAGCGGCAGAATAGGGGTTAATATATTTATTATAGTGTGGGCGATGTTGGGGTGTGAGGGAATAGGGGTTAATAACTTTAGTATAGTGGCGGCGATATTGGGAGCGACAGATTAGGGGTTAATAGATTTATTTAGGTGATGACATTATTGGGAGCGGCAGATTAGGTGTTAATAACATTATGTAGGTGGTGGCGATGTCGAGGGCAGCAGATTAGGGGTGTTTAGACTTTGGGTTTATGTTAGGGTGTTAGGTTTAAACGTTACTTTTTTTCCCCATAGACATCATTGGGGCTGCATTACGGAGCTTTCATTCCGCGATCGCAGGTGTTAGGATGTTTTCTAACACGCTCTCCCCATTGATGTCTATGGGGAAAGCGTGCATGAGCCCCCCTGAGTCCTGAAAACATAGCAGAATATTAAGTGCAAAAGATTTTTTTTGAATTGAAAATATTTAGCTTGCCTCAAATCTTCTTCAAATCTTGTCTAATTCTTAGTGCTGCCACTTAAAGATTGTCACTTAGACAGATGGGAGCTGAGAGATGGAATACTCTACAAACACTCAGACCCAAGCAAACGCTCTACCCTAACTGGTCTTACATTTATAATGCTTTTACAGACAGCTGAGATTACTAAAGCTAATTGATTGGAGACAGGGAGATAAATTACACCCAGGTGAGGAGACTAAGAATTGCAACAAGATCAGAGGGATAGATTCAAGAAAGGACATTGGGTGGGGATTAATTAATTAATTAGTTTAGCAAAGTTAGGCCTAGATTTGGAGTTTGGCGTTAGCCGTGAAAACCAGCGTTAGAGGCCCCTAACGCGGGTTTCTTACGGACTCCGGTATTTAGAGTTCAGTTACCGCCACTCCAAAATCACCTAACGCTCAAATTTCTACCGACACCTCAGACCCAGTAGTAAACATATACCGACAAAAAAAACATCCACGAATCAAATTAAAAATATTACACAAAGTACACTTACACTCATACAAACACTACACTATGTTTATTTTTCATATTTAATAATTTTTAAGCAAAATACAAAGGATTAAAGTTGCGAGATCTCGGGTGTTAGAAAAAAAACAACACAAATCCATTTTCCCATTGACTTACATTGACACACGGGAAAAGACCCTCATATACCTACATCTAACTAATAACATTATCACAAATATACACTCATCGATGCATACAAACAATATACACCACATGACATACACAAAATATTTATTTATTACATAAAGAACACGATTTAGTTACTTTTTCACAAAAGCTCATGACGTCACTCACTTTACGAGGAAAACCAGTCTTAGAAAAAAAAAATGACAAATTTTTTGAGCCTCCATTGACTTCTATTGGGAAGACGTGCTCGTGCACGCGAAACCCACATTTCCCTAACGCACGCAAATAGCGTAGACAGAAAAACTCCAAATACCAGCGCTAGAAAATACATGATTTTATGCGTTAGACATAGCGATGATAAATAGATCAAGAAATGACTATTTCCCTATGGTGGATTTATGGATTTTACAGTTTCAATATTCACAACACCATTAAATTGTTTCACACTTTTAGATTACATCAACTACAAATCAACATCACTAGTAACAACATTTTATTAAAATAAAATTACATTTAAACGGACAAATAAATTATTTAAACTTTTCTGGATTCACAAACAGTACACAATGGGAAACACCTCTCATTTACATTTATTATTGCATTTCAGTTATTCAACTCATATTCTTGCAGCAACTGCATATCTACATAGGCTTAACACATGATCACTCATGGATGCACATACATTACTTTTAACATTCACTCATACATGTGCATTCAAATGATGGGGGAAAAACACATTACATTCTCTACAGGAATCACAAAACACAACATATGGATTTTAATGTACTTTTAACATCATGATTCACTCACCAGAAACCATTAGGAATTACGTACAACAAGAACATCATTACACCAGATTACACATGTCACTTTATGGGAAGGAACAACAATGCCACACCGCTATATAGAAGTCAGCATATGTGGGACACAATCACAATATATACGTACATGTACACGCATCACCCATCACGCAACCACAAAGCACACATTTAGATTTGATTCAGCACACAATAACAATGTAGCACAATACAACAACACAATCAGGATTTCACAACTACATAGGCAGGTTAATAATATCATGACGTCATTACAAGATTCAACCATACACATTACAGATTCACCCACTGTACCGCCCCTTTCGGAACTTTAACACTCAATACTACAATACAACATATACGTAAACAACACTTTGGAACAGCATTATTAGGGAGATTTCAATGGGACAATTAAGAAATATTGTCAGATCGCAAATCACTTATATATACAATACTACAGATGGCAGACGGGAAGTTATGAATAATTATTGCGATTTTAAAGGGACGCATACAATATTGACATCTCGGCAATCACTTATATACACAATACTACAGATGACAAACGGAAGTTATTCAGTATTATTGCGATTATTATGGGACGCATACAATATTGACAGCTCGGCAATCACTTATATATACAATACTACAGATGGCAGACGGGAAGTTCGGAATTATTATTGCGATTTGAAAGGGACGCATACAATATTGACAGCTCGGCAATCACTTATATATACAATACTACAGATGGCAGACGGGAAGTTCGGAATTATTATTGCGATTTTAAAGGGACGCATACAATATTGACAGCTCGGCAATCACTTATATATACAATACTACAGATGGCAGATGTTACTTTATCGTTTACAAACAATGTTGCAGCAACATTGATCGATCACATTCGATGCACATTATACACAACTATGCACTTTCATTCATGTTAGCCTGGACGTGTGCTTGTTACTATAAGATCGCGTTTAACAAATATTTATTACGCATATGAACAAACATTACAAACATGCACTGTATGTGGGATATTTGACACTTTCACATTGAGATTCATTGGGGGAAAACAATATTTCAGCAAACAACTAAAAAACGCCCACTGTGAAAGCATTCGCGCCGCTCACATACAAACAGGTGAATACAATCAGCAATCATTACAAACTCACTACCATTGGACTAATTGTACTATAAATCCCCCAAACAACATGGCCAAAGCATCACTTGTGATCCACATCAGATCAAGTGCTTACCTTGTTACGCTGTTTTGAAAGATGGATGACGATGACATGGTAGACACTGCTGGTGCTGCTATTGGCGAACTAGCTGTTGATCGAATCAGGCAGCCTCGGCGGCTCAGACTGAGACAAAGGGGTCGTCTGGTTCGAGGTCCTCGTGTCTACAGGGTGAGACCCACCTTGGAAAACATGAGCGACTTTGAGGTTTTTGATAAGTATCGGCTCGATCGCGAACAGCTCATTGGCCTTTACGAGCTTCTTAAACCTCATTTGGAGCCACGTATACAAATAAGGACTGCTGTTCCCCCCATGAGTAAGATGCTAAGCTGTCTATACGTCCTGGCCTCCGGGAGTTTTCAATCAGGAGAACTGTACATGCATGGCCTGGCTCAAGGTACATTCTCTGTGGTGTTTGATAACTTTCTGGACGCCATGGTACGTATCAGTAAGCAATACATAGGATTCCCACAGAATGATGGTGATTGGAGGCGCCTGAAGCGGGAATTCTTTGATATTGCTCAATTGCCCAATGTCTTGGGAGCCATAGATTGTACCCACATTGCGCTGCGTGCTCCAATTGATGACTTGCCCTTCAGAAATCGCAAACATTTTCATAGCCTCAACGTGCAGTATGTTTGTGACGCACGGATGAGGATTATGCATGTGTATGCGAATTTTGGAGGGGCTTGTCATGATGCCCGCATCCTCTCTCTGTCGTCCCTGTGGAGACAGTTTGAGGAAAGACAAATGCCCCCTGGTTATCTCGTTGGTGAGTATTTGTGCTCAACATGGTTAATTATTTTTACAATTGCCCCTGTATTTTTTAAATGTTAGCGTCATGTTCAGCTATAGGATTAAATTTAACCATTTGTTATTTACCGACGCTAATGTCTAGTTTTATTTAAATGCAGATATGTAGCATGTCTTACCTTAAGTGTTCAGATAGAGAATGCAATGTAACCATGTAGTTAGCATTTTACACAAGGTTTGGTTTCAGAACAATACGCATATGTAGCATGTCTTAGCTGAAATGGGAAGATATTAGCTCATGCTATTTAACCCTGTCATTGTCTCTTTCTGCTAATGTCTAGTTTTATTTAAATGCAGATATGTAGCATGTCTTACCTTAAGTGTTCAGATAGAGAATGCAATGTAACCATGTAGTTAGCATTTTACACAAGGTTTGGTTTCAGAACAATACGCATATGTAGCATGTCTTAGCTGAAATGGGAAGATATTAGCTCATGCAATTTAACCCTGTCATTGTCTCTTTCTGCTAATGTCTAGTTTTATTTAAATGCAGATATGTAGCATGTCTTACCTTAAGTGTTCAGATAGAGAATGCAATGTAACCATGTAGTTAGCATTTTACACAAGGTTTGGTTTCAGAACAATACGCATATGTAGCATGTCTTAGCTGAAATGGGAAGATATTAGCTCATGCAATTTAACCCTGTCATTGTCTCTTTCTGCTAATGTCTAGTTTTATTTAAATGCAGATATGTAGCATGTCTTACCTTAAGTGTTCAGATAGAGAATGCAATGTAACCATGTAGTTAGCATTTTACACAAGGTTTGGTTTCAGAACAATACGCATATGTAGCATGTCTTAGCTGAAATGGGAAGATATTAGCTCATGCAATTTAACCATGTCATTGTCTCTTTCTGCTAATGTCTAGTTTTATTTAAATGCAGATATGTAGCATGTCTTACCTTAAGTGTTCAGATAGAGAATGCAATGTAACCATGTAGTTAGCATTTTACACAAGGTTTGGTTTCAGAACAATACGCATATGTAGCATGTCTTAGCTGAAATGGGAAGATACAGAATAATATAGAAATTTATTTTTTGGATGTTTCTGACAACTTTTAATATGGATTATGGTTTTTAAAAATACACATTTAGACAACAATATACTAGTTTAAGTATTCTGTTTGAATTATGTTCTGTTCAAAATTTATAGGTGATTCTGGGTACATGAGCCGGCCTTGGCTCATTACCCCCTTGCGTAGCCCGACTGATGTGTCTGAGGAGCGCTACAATAGGGCTCATAAGAGAACCAGGGCGGTGGTTGAAAGGATGTTCGGGCTCCTGAAGATGAGATTCAGGTGCCTGGACCGTTCTGGAGGAGCACTCCAGTACAACCCAAAGAAGGTGGCTAAGATCGTTGTAGCCTGTAGCGTCCTGCATAATATTGCACAGCGGGCTGGGATGCTGCAGGCCGTCCCGGTGGACAGAGACCTCCTCAGAGATGAGGAGGATGATCCTGTTCTAGAGGGGGAATTCCAGGACGAGGGACTTGATGTCAGAGCAGACGTCATCAACCGCCACTTTAGACGGTAAAGAATAGAAGTTAGACTGTAGTATTTTCAATAGATGTGAACTCTATGGAAATGACAAGTAGAGAATTGTGCAAACATGTTAGTATTGATCAAATGTTAGAATAATCTTTAATTTTCATAATATAGGTGATGCTCTGGGCATTGGGTCCTATAGCGAGTCTTTGCCACCTGGTTTTTAAAGAGGACATCAGATGGTAAGTAGAAATGTATGGACTGTTGCTGGCATGATTTGTACACAAATACATAATATGGCATACATTTTCATAAATAGAAATTTGTTTACACATTACTTAAAATGTACATAATCAGAAAGGGATACTCTAGAATGACTATGGTTCAATGTCACACAGAGGTTTGTTCTGCTCAATATGACTCATCTTCACACTTGATAGAAAATAACACAGGTTCATACACAGGCTTAGTAAGCTAGTGACAGATATTTATTATGAAATGGGGGGTGGGAGAGGGGTACAGAACTGATTCACACACTTGTATGAATTTTTTTGATATAATTTCTTACATTAGGGAGATGACTTAATCTAAAGACTGAAAGGGAACAATTTGAAGCCTGACAGTGAAGATTGCCCAGACTGACAGTGGGGAAAAAGCCAAGATTGAAATTGAAGTATACCAATGGGATCATGTCTGGCATTATCTTTCAATTCTGCTGACCTTGAAAAACATACAAAGACATGTTCACATGGTAAGTGCAAACTATTTGATAGAATAAGGCTGTGGAGACATCCTATTGGAGACACTTAGATGATTTTCTATTTTGTAGATTATTTCCCAGTCCTCTATTTAATGAACTGATGAATAAGACACCTATTGAAGATCAAATGTTTAACCCTGAATTGACTTTCAAAGACCATGCATTGTCCAGGTTGGTGTACCAATGCATGCTAGTGAAGACTGTAGAATATTAGTAGCTTACATACATTAGTCATATTTAGTTGTTAATTAGATATTTATGGATCACAATCAGACACTTAGATGATTGTACTTTTTTAGATGGTATTTCCCAGTCCTCTATTTAATGAACTGATGAATAAGACACCTATTGAAGATCAACTGTTTAACCCTGAATTGACTTTCAAAGACCATGCATTGTCCAGGTTGGTGTACCAATGCATGCTAGTGAAGACTGTAGAATATTAGTAGCTTACATACATTAGTCATATTTAGTTGTTAATTAGATATTTATGGATCACAATCAGACACTTAGATGATTGTACTTTTTTAGATGGTATTTCCCAGTCCTCTATTTAATGAACTGATGAATAAGACACCTATTGAAGATCAACTGTTTAACCCTGAATTGACTTTCAAAGACCATGCATTGTCCAGGTTGGTGCATGCTAGTTAAGAATCACATGAAGAATGTTGATTATTGTTAGCTTACATACATTAGTCATACTTATTTCATCATTAGATATTTAGGGATCACAATCAGAAAAAGGAATACATATTATAGTTGATATAGAGGTATTTGAATGGACATGAAATATTACATTTATGTTCAGCATACATATATTGTTGAAATGTGATATACATTATTATGTATAATTAGAATTTTGGATATTTAAATTGAATTTTTAATCCACAATATAATGGTGTTTTTTTTTTTTTTATTTCAGATTGGCATCTGATGACTTCCAGGAATTATTTTTTTTTCATAAACTTTTTTTTTTTATTTTAAATGTTAATAATAAACATTTTATTATTAAATACATTCTTTTGAACAGATTATAATAAATATCCATATAATCTGTCAATAAAAAAAAGTTTGACTCCCATGACTGGTAGTTGGCTATTTGACAAGCACATGCATAAGATCAAATAATGCATTAATTTTAGAAAATCAACTGATTCCGAGAATATTACATTAAACTATCTTTTTTAACATTAATTGGGGAGTGAGATCCATCGATGCTTTTCTTAGGAAATTCTTAGATGTTAAATTAATTTCGGATATGTAGTCAAAATATCTCTAATTATTTAATTTCACTTTTAAGAAGGGGAAGTGGTTCAATTACATTAAAGTGACAGTGTTGTTGAATGTAAAATTAATTTTATCAGATCTTGTATCTTCCTTAGGTATCTCAAAACATTATTTTCGAAATTATTTTAATTGTTACTTTTATAAATGGTAGGTCATTTAACTTCATATTTTTCACAAGCTAGTTATTGGATGCCAGGTTAATCGATGTAATTTTCTACTGGAGTCATTTAACTATAGTTATTAATATTATGTAGTTTTTAAAATCTTACCTCTTGGGTTCGACATCAAATATCTATATATAATTTGAATTCACCTTTAGTTTATTTTGACAATGTTAAATCAACATTACAAATGTTTTGGTCCTTAAAGGGACATTCACAAAGTATATTGTGTATAGATTTGTTTTAAAAATAATACAAGATTTTAAACATATTTATAATGTAATATAGAATTACATTCAGTCTTTAAATATACTTTTAAAAAAATACATCAATGCACATATCTTAGTCAATTACATAAGGCATCTATGTGCAACCAACAATCAGCATCAAAATAGCCTATGTGGATATGTATTTAATCCAAGAATATATAATTACAATCTAATGATTGAATAACAAAACATATTAAGTTGTTCAAATATTATAATCTTATACAAAATGCATACATAACATATAGCTTAATGTCCCTCTAAGCTGAAGGCTCCAAAATACCTCCTTTACAAAATATATTTCAGTCAGTGTGTAAAACAATCCAGAAGTTAATCTAAATTTGCTTTACTCATATGTTATACTAATTTAGCAAAAGGAAGGTGCCTATGTTTCTGATATTTTAAGCATTATTGTGAAATGTTTCTTTAAAGGGACATGAAATCAAAATATACTTAAAGGGAGACAGTTAAAAAATTAATGATTTATACATTATGAATGAGTATTCTATTTTAAGCAACTTTAAACATTGTCTCGTATTATGAATGCTCCTTGTGATGTTGCTATCATTAGTTTAAAAAAAGGCATTAAATAGATAATTTATTTGCTTCAGTACTCTGGACAGAACTTGCTTTTTTTGGTTGGATTAATTTATCCAACAATCATCAAGGACAACCCAGGTTTTTTGGAAACAATTGTCCGTAATCTAAAATATAATTATTGATTTGCAAAGAAAGATAACAAGATAACTGTTAACATTTGTGAATCGGATTAAATTATAAAGTTGATTAACATTTCATGCTCAATCTGAATCACCAACGCTAAATTTGTTTGGACAGTGTCCCTTTAAGAGCTTTAAATAGTGTATTTACTTCTCTTCCTATCTTGACATACTTTGCTTGAAAAGCATATCGAGATAGGCTCAGTAGATGAAGATTGGTGGATGCACAGAGATGCCTTATGTGATTGGCTCAACCATGTGCATTTAAATTTCTTCTGTTGAGGATATATAAATACTAAGATAAATTGATTTACATTTTAAAGTCTAAACAATCTTCTATCTCTACAGATCATTTGATACAATTGTTTGTAATGTCTATTTAAAAATAAAGACGCCATTGCACAATAACATATATGAGCACTTCAGACAAATACAAGCTCAAGGTTTATTTGCTAATAACAAACAAACCTGTAGTTTAACATTTATAAACAGATTATCCAAGTTACTGACCTTATAACCTGAATTTGAACATTCAGAAATATTGCGTGGGAAACGCATCTTGAAACACCAGATTAGCATCTTTAAACATTAGAGTCTAATGTCACGCAATAGCACACAATCAATGTGCATTATGAAATACATTTAATAGAGCAATATCAATACTTCACAATAAGTCAATAAATGGATTTTATGAACAATAAAGCCATACAATATTAAATGTGTATTTGTATTAAAGAAAAAGACCGTTATTAAACCGAGAAATGTCTACAACATTTAATAATGTGACAGTATTAGATTTTAAAGAGAATTTAATCATTAATATTTAACGGATCACGGATATTAAATCTGCGTCACACATATCCGCATGACAGGCCCATGAGTTACTAATAAGTCTACATGAAAAATGAAGTAACAGCACCACCATGAGGTATGTGTAAGGAAGTTACTAAGATATGAAACATTAATGAACGGCCAATCCGAGTTCATCACACAAACACAACTTGAGTCAGGATGGTCTCACAGACATTCTAACAATATTTCAAACTTTTATCCAATCAGATGTACAGATAACTTGTCCCATGGTGCATCTCATGTTTACTTCACCATATAAAAGTCCATTACACGTTGCCATCTTTGTCAGTTCTCTAATGCCTGCTGGTGTATTTGTTATTATATCCACGCAACTCAGCAGGCATGTCAGTTCCCAGGTTCACCAAGGAGGAGAGCGCTGCACTGGTCCACGCCGTCAAGGACTTTTATCCCCAGCTGTTTGGGAACAAGAGGAGGTTGACAGATGCGCATGTTAAGAAGGCCCTCTGGGAGTCTATCACCAATGCGGTTAGATTGGTGTGTGATGTCCAGAGGACCCAGGATCAGATCATGAGGAGATTCGGAGATATGAGGTTGCGGTTATCAAAAAAAGTCAACCTCATAAGGGACTGGGTACAAGCCCGTAAAAGAGGTGGCAAAAGAGAGGCCCCGCGGAAACTGTACCTACTCCCTTATGAGGTGACTTTATGCGAGCTCCTCAATCTCCGGGTCCCCAAAAGATTTAGATCCTCGCCATCCTCGGCCTCCTCTTCTTCCCTCCCAGCTGCGGGATCTGAAAGTCCTGACGCGGGGGCCAGGGCAGCTGCTTCTCCGTCCGGTGGCCTGGGAGGAGATGGAGAATCTGAACCAGGTAATTATCCAACTTCATATAATATCTTAATATTTGTTATTTTTATCAAAAAATGTGTATATAGTCAGATACTAAACCTATACAGATCTCACAACATACACTACATATGATGTTTAGATATCTGATTTTAGATTAGTGACACATGAAATAGGAATGATGTGTCTTGCGCTCTACAGAATATGCGTCACAGAGCGAAAATGGAATTGCGCATCCACATTAACATGGCTTTGCTGTAAGTGGCATTGCTTTATACATGTTGGTCAAATGACGGATGCGTTATTCCGCTTGGAATCATTGCGCAATGATCGCGAAAATGGAATTTCGCATACACGTTAACATGGGTTTGCTGTAAGTGGCATTGCTTTATACATGTTGGTCAAATGACGGATGCGTTATTCCGCTTGGAATCATTGCGCAATGATCGCGAAAATGGAATTGCGCATCCACGTTAACATGGCTTTGCTGTAAGTGGCATTGCTTTATACATGTTGGTCAAATGACGGATGCGTTATTCCGCTTGGAATCATTGCGCAATGATCTCGAAAATGGAATTGCGCATCCACGTTAACATGGCTTTACTGTAAGTGGCATTGCTTTATACATGTTGGTCAAATGACGGATGCGTTATTCCGCTTGGAATCATTGCGCAATGATCGCGAAAATGGAATTGCGCATCCACGTTAACATGGCTTTGCTGTAAGTGGCATTGCTTTATACATGTTGGTCAAATGACGGATGCGTTATTCCGCTTGGAATCATTGCGCAATGATCGCGAAAATGGAATTGCGCATCCACGTTAACATGGCTTTGCTGTAAGTGGCATTGCTTTATACATGTTGGTCAAATGACGGATGCGTTATTCCGCTTGGAATCATTGCGCAATGATCGCGAAAATGGAATTGCGCATCCACGTTAACATGGCTTTGCTGTAAGTGGCATTGCTTTATACATGTTGGTCAAATGACGGATGCGTTATTCCGCTTGGAATCATTGCGCAATGATCGCGAAAATGGAATTGCGCATCCACGTTAACATGGCTTTGCTGTAAGTGGCATTGCTTTATACATGTTGGTCAAATGACGGATGCGTTATTCCGCTTGGAATCATTGCGCAATGATCGCGAAAATGGAATTGCGCATCCACGTTAACATGGCTTTGCTGTAAGTGGCATTGCTTTATACATGTTGGTCAAAATGAAATGTGAATTATTATATATGTGAAGAATACAGTATTCTTATTTTCAATATTATACATAATAAAAAAATAATACAAATAAATTATAACATATGCCCATCAATTGATGATAATGAAATAACAACAAAAAATAATTAAAGCTACAGTAAACAACACAAGTGATTGAAAATAAGAGTACAGGATATATTTATCATGAATTTAATTGAGGAAACAATTAACTCATGGGACTACCAAAGGATTAATAGTTTTAAATTGATTAGCTAATAATGTAAAGATTTTAAACATGGCATGATTTGTATTAATTATATGCAATCCTCATTTAATATATTACAGATATGGATGTTGCTGCTGGATCCTTAAGGCAGGGCTTGTCACAGTATGGTATGTCTCATTTTAATTGACATTTGTCTTAGAAACATGGACAGAACATTACATACTAAATCCACATTGTTCAATATTTATATGTAATGTCCCTTTAATAGATGAAAATTAAATAATTCTTCGGATATCCTTAAATAACATATTAGATTTGAATTGCATGCTCAATCCCATTCATTACATCAACATATGGAGTAGAGAATTCATTAACACCAACATTGTCAAATCAATAAAATTTTATATTAAAGGGATACTGAGCTAAAATTATTAATGTTGTCATTCAGATAGAGTATGCAATATTAATAAACATTTAAATATAATACTATCATCATATGTGAAATATTCTATTGCTAAATGGATTTTAAAATCAAGAATGTACGTTTATCTGCAGCTCAATTTTGGTTGACCAACCGTGGTTTTTATTGATGATTGGTGGATACCTTCAACAAACAATATTTATGGAATCCAATATTGCTTATCTGCCTTTAAGATTAAAATGTAGCAACACTAAAATTATAATAGGAGTCAATGTTAAATCATTTTGAACAGTTTGAAATGTAAAATCAATGACTGAAATAAATCATGTCAGTGTCCCTTTAATAAACAATAGATTCATTCATCTTTACATTCTTTGGATTAAACAATATTGATATATAATTCACATATTCACTGTTGGAGTTACTTTATAGATATCAGCATACTCTAACAGCACCATCATTACATATTTGTACTAATCAATTTGGTTTTGTATTGTGATCAATATGTGTTGTGTCCTAAACAAGATTACTGTACATTGCACAAATGGCTCGATGTGCCACATGTCTTTGTTTATATTTGTCAACAGCTGTTATTCAAAATGTGGTTTGTGTGTATTCTTTGAAGAACATTGATCAATGGGTATATTTAGATATGCAATAGCATCGTATGAGATGAGTTTGATGTCTAATATAGTCAGAAATTAAACATATGTTCAATACATCATTTTTAACAGAATCCCCTTGATTCAATCAAGCATTTATTTGTTTAATGACTGCTCTATTCTTCACATTTTAAAGTTGATTAATCATAAAATTCGATACAGATGTGATTTTAGTGATATCCCAAATGTGTTTATTAATATATATCTATATCATTCATAGAGAGAGTTGGTGTGGGGAGCCCACAGGAATCCAGCAGTGACACAGAGCCGCCTTTGCGGTCCCCTGGTAAGTCCATTGACTCATTTATATGTCATTGAAGGTGTATTGGTAATCAATATTATGAGCATGATTCTGATGAAGCATAACATTTGAAACAAACATATAATTTTCTCTTCTGATTATATATTAATTTTCTTTGAATATTGAAAGATTAATAATTACAACTTTATTAGTCTACACCTTTGTTATTCAGAATATGTATAGCATATGTTTGTTTCCATGCTCATTTTTGACAACAGTCATCAAGTGATACACACATGAGAAATCTTAAATGTTCTATGTACTATGCTTTTCTGATTTAGAAATTAATACAAACAATACATAGAAAATCTGAATCATTGAGAATAACAAATCTAATGTAATTTGTATGCTCCATCAAAATGATGTAAATCATAACTTTGGGTGTGTATATCTTTAATGCAACATTGATGTGTGTCTTTGAACAACAGTAACATATGTTATAATATCTGATCTTAACGTGTACACAACATGTTATGTTTTACAGAGATTGATTTAACATGTGTGACAGAGGAGGAAGACGCTGCCTTGGAGTCTGATGGTATGTGAAATATATCTATCATGTTTCCAACATGTTGCTTTATTGGAAATCATTTTATTGAAGACGTTCAAAGTCTCCAGCTTTTGCACTTTAAAAAGGAATATTATTTGTCTGTTCAAATACACTACTGCCCCCTTTCTATATCAGGCAGCATGAAGATATGCTTGGATTTGTTTAAATATTTGGATTTGAAATTAATGCCATCATGATGTCACATGCATATTCTAGGCCAAACCACAATAATAATGTTATAATTGTACAGACAGTCATTGATATTCATCTGAGTGCCTATATGCATACCATATCCTCATGTCATCATTGTTTAGAAATTCAAACATACTTCTAAGTATATTGCAAACATAATCAAGTTGAAATGCGTTGATTTGATTTCATGATGTATTAGATGTTAATATATTTATTATATTTATTTCAGATGGATCCTCTGCTTCTGGTCATCATTGTTCCTCCCCTGCCCAGTCCCCTGCCCAGCCTCCTGCCCAGCCCCCTGCCCAGCCCCCTGCCCAGCCCCCTGCCCAGCCCCCTGCCCAGTCCCCTGCCCAGCCCCCTGCCCAGCCCCCTGCCCAGCCCCCTGCCCAGCCCCCTTCCCCTCCCGGCCCTTCCCATTTGTCCTGTCGTATCCCTCCAAAAAAACGCCCCTTCGTCCCCTTTCGCCGCTCTCCCCATCTTTTGGCCCGTACAGCTACCCCAGCTGCCCAGCCCCCAACTCACCACTCCCCAGCTGTACGGGCTACCCCAGAGCAGCAGCCCATCCCTCCCCAAGCCAATCCCATCCCTCCCCACGCCAATCCCATCCCTCCCCACGCCAATCCCATCCCTCCCCCCTGTCTCAACCTTCATTGTCCTGGGTGTCGGATTGTCCTTCCCAGGCACAGCTGTAAGTATCATTCAAAATCAACATTATAAGATACTTAAAGGTACACTGAAGGTAAATATTTTATATTGTGATTCAAATAGAGCATGCAATGTTAATCAAATTTATAATTTAATACTCTTATGAATTATTCTTCATTCTCTTGCTATCTTTATTGAAACAAAGAAATGCCTAGAATTATTTTTAAATAGAAAATAATTGTGGACATCATTTCTTTATTGTTGGATGAATGTATCCATCAACCAGCAGGGACAAACAAAGTTGATAAACAAATATGGCCTGCCCTACAAACCGACATTCTTGCATTCAAAATCTAGCTAGAGAATTCTAACATTTAAAGAATATGTGTAATTTTTTCATATTTGTAATGTCATGCTCTATCTGAATCAGTCAATTAAATATTTATGTTCAGTGTCCCTTTAATTTGATATCACTACATATAACAATCACCACTACTTGGATCCAACAATTTATGTACAAATGTTGATACATTATCTCTTGTCTAACCCAGTGGGAATGTAATTTCTTCAGGTTGCTATGTTTACACAGCTTGTCCTCAACGCCAAAATGTTTAAGGATAGGTGTGCCTACCACAGTATAATTAAAATATTTAAATTGCTAATGTAAGTACAATGTAAATCCTTTAACAAGATTTTATACACTCAAGCTGTATAAGTGGATCATCTAAAACCAATTAAAGGGGACAACATGTTTGAGTAAACTGTCCCTTTAATGATTTCAGTCTGTCTGAATAACATATTTCATGTGTAAAGAATCAATTAAAACTCATTGATGTAAAGAATGATTTGTCTTTATGATGACAATGTATCTTTGCTTATTTTTTCGTCTGTTGTGTAATTATCCTTAATATTTAATTTATTCTTTATTTTAGGCTGTGACTCAGCATGGCTCATGCTAGAAGGTCTAGCACGAGTAGAGCAGGCCGTGCTGAGGAACGCAGCTGTCCTGAGAGGGATGAACGACACCATGCAGGCCCAGCTCCAGGTTCAGCATTTGACTCTGCGGCAGATCATGCGATTACATTCAATGCCTGAATCTGGAGCTGGACATGCACAGGACGATGAAGGGGATGACCAGTAAGTGGAGGATCTGGAGATGCTCCAAGGTCGCAGATGAGAATCCTCTGTCCACATGTTGATGTTTTGTTTTATTGTTGCCATTTGGCCTTTTTCACAGTTTATTGTTGTGCCTGTTGCACTCTTTTACCTTGTCATATGGCTCCAATGGGGCTATGCTGGCCCTTGGCAACTCTCTTCATGGACTGTGATGCACTCTGTTACCTTGTCATATGGCTCCAATGGGGCTATGCTGGCCCTTGGCAACTCTCTTCATGGACTGTGATGCACTGTGTTACCTTGTCATATGGCTCCAATGGGGCTATGCTGGCCCTTGGCAACTCTCTTCATGGACTGTGATGCACTCTGTTACCTTGTCATATGTCTCCAATGGGGCTATGCTGGCCCTTGGCAACTCTCTTCATGGACTGTGATGCACTGTGTTACCTTGTCATATGGCTCCAATGGGGCTATGCTGGCCCTTGGCAACTCTCTTCATGGACTGTGATGCACTGTGTTACCTTGTCATATGTCTCCAATGGGGCTATGCTGGCCCTTGGCAACTCTCTTCATGGACTGTGATGCACTGTGTTACCTTGTCATATGGCTCCAATGGGGCTATGCTGGCCCTTGGCAACTCTCTTCATGGACTGTGATGCACTCTGTTACCTTGTCATATGTCTCCAATGGGGCTATGCTGGCCCTTGGCAACTCTCTTCATGGACTGTGATGCACTCTGTTACCTTGTCATATGTCTCCAATGGGGCTATGCTGGCCCTTGGCAACTCTCTTCATGGACTGTGATGCACTGTGTTACCTTGTCATATGGCTCCAATGGGGCTATGCTGGCCCTTGGCAACTCTCTTCATGGACTGTGATGCACTGTGTTACCTTGTCATATGGCTCCAATGGGGCTATGCTGGCCCTTGGCAACTCTCTTCATGGACTGTGATGCACTGTGTTACCTTGTCATATGGCTCCAATGGGGCTATGCTGGCCCTTGGCAACTCTCTTCATGGACTGTGATGCACTGTGTTACCTTGTCATATGGCTCCAATGGGGCTATGCTGGCCCTTGGCAACTCTCTTCATGGACTGTGATGCACTGTGTTACCTTGTCATATGTCTCCAATGGGGCTATGCTGGCCCTTGGCAACTCTCTTCATGGACTGTGATGCACTGTGTTACCTTGTCATATGGCTCAAATATTCCTTATTTTTACAATATTATTTCTAAACGTTGTTGATGTTTTCTTACATATTAATAAAAGACATGTCATTGCACGATTATTTGTCCTCATTCTTCCTGTTATTTTTTGAAAGCTCTAGTTTATCTTGTTGATCCTTAAAGGGACCTACCAAAAATAATTTTTTTCAAAAATTATATATGTAAGACAATTGTAAATGACTTTAAGATTAACATCTCCAATGTAATCTTATTATTTGTCTTTATGTATTTTTCTATTAGCTTTATCATTGCATGATTATGATTAGCATAGTAATTGTTTTATATATGTATATATAGATAGTTATTTGTGTATATATGTATATTTAAATTTTCACATCCATGTGTGTATTTCGAAACTCTGCATGAATTGATGCACCTTTAACAAATGATCTGAGGATTGATACAATGATATAATCCCTGTAAAGTTTTCATTTTATTTAAAAAGTATTGTCTATGTGTATCCTCTTTTTAAAAAAAATAATCATGTCCCTTTAAGTGATGGTGAACACAATTGTTAATGAATGTATTTCCATTTCTTAAGCGTTTTTGTCCTTTTTACATGAACAAGGACATATAATCTTATTAATAAACAATCTTATTGTAATGTTGACAGCACATGTATTTCATTTTCAATTCTATCTTATTGTAAAAGTAACCAAATCAATCTCTGTGTAATGCGCATATTTTAGATGATGAATATTTGTTAACAAAATACTTCTCCCATATATGGCAATAGGTAGGCTGACCATTTTTAAACTTGAATAAATGACACGTTTAATCAATCCATGTATAATTATTGTTATTCCCAAAAAATCAAAACATATCTTAAAACATCAATGTCATATGTATTTCTCATGTGTATCTTTTAAATGTTAAAGATATACACCATAGCTATAGTTCAAGGGACAGTCAAGTCCGAAAAGATGATTCATGATTTCGTGACATTCCTAGATAGCAATCTAGACACATACTAGTTCCTAAAATATAAATACGTTTCTTAGTGATATGCCAAGCTGTCAACTGAGTCCTTGTATTGGCTGCGGTTTTTCAGCGATCTCGGATGCGCCATGTTGATTAAGACGTCACCTGCCAGGCTGTCCAATGATTCCTTGTATTGACTGACGTTCTTACGTGATCAAGAATGTGCCTTTTATTGGATGGCGTTTTTACGCGATCAAGGATGCGCCTTTTTTTTTGGGCGTTCTTACGTGATCAAGAATGTGCCTTTTATTGGATGGCGTTTTTACGCGATCAAGGATGCGCCTTTTTTTTTTGGGCGTTCTTACGTGATCAAGAATGTGCCTTTTATTGGATGGCGTTCTTACGTGATCAAGGAAGCGCCATGTTAAGACGTCACCTGCAAAGGTAAAAAAACGTCTGATTGTATTACGTAGTCCCGCAATATTTGTTTGTGCATGTTAAACACATTTGTGACTGCAGCCAATTTTAATAACCTTGCGAATATGTATTATTTGCATCATGTTACATTGTTGACCCGTAGCTGATAAAGACCACCAAATTCTATTTTGCTGGATGTCTGGTTGAATAAACGAACGAAAGCAAAATGTTTTCATGCATAAGATATTTCGAGGCAAGTGCAAATCTCTATAGTCCATGTTGTTTAATATGTTTGTCAACAATATGTTCCTTTTTCTGAAAAATGACTGTTGTGTTTAATGTTAAAGATATCTAATGAATAAATATGCGCTATTGTGTTAGAATCAAGTAATCAATATGCATTTATCTTTATCATATGCTAAATATATGATGCCGACTTCTTCTAAATGTAATTTCGTTCTATATTTTATTAAAGGTTCATTAGACACTCACATTATAAATGAAATCTTTAAATTTGGTCTCTAGTTAGATAGTCCATTGTTTAACAAATACACGTTTCATTTTGGTTCTGTTCAAATCAAATGTAATTAATTATCAGACTCCTCGCCAAGCCTCTAAGTTTCATGTGAGTACCATCTCCAGCTTTCTCCTGTTTTGTGTATGATGGTGTATTGTGTTTTTTTACGGTTGTAATGGGGGTTCATCTATATTTTGAATAGAGATAACCCGGTTTTCTTAGAAAGTGTTTGAAACTTTGTAACATTGATATCAGTATATGTTAATCTTGTTGTTTGTAGTAGTGTCTATTACATACAGTTCTGTTAAAAAGATAGTATACTGTCCCTTTAATGCAAATGTTTATTTTTGTATCATGTATGAGTTCTACATTGGTTAATCTCCAAATATATTATTGTTAGCATATTTTCACCCCCCCACTCCTAAAAGGACTTGAAACCATATTCATTGTTAAAACAAATGTATTTCTGAAAATAAATGAACACAATAATGTCTCTTTAAGAAAATAGACTTTATTTATCACGTCAATATAAATCTTTTTTCAATATTTCTTGTTTGAACAAGTACATGTAGATATACCAAAAATCTTCAAATATATGTTAGCATATGTAATTTTGTTAAAGGGACAGTTTAGAAAACAAATAATGTTTTGCATTATTCTAAAAGTCAATTATGTAATATCAATGATATCAAAGTTTTCTCACCAATTAATCATTTGTCTGTGTTTATTTTAATTTGCTATCTAAACCTATGAGGTTCGTGTGCTGATTTCTTCGAGCTTGAAGAGTGCATGTAATCATTGTACAATTTGAGCACTAGAGGGCATTTGGATAGCATTTGTATATGTTAAACCTTGTGCTCATACAGCATATTATTGAACATGTATTGATCATTGATATCTAATATGTTGTTAGGTCAGAACAACAAATAAGTGTTCATTTTTCATAGGCATAGATACAAGGGTAAGCACATAAATCACACGTATTTCTCCATGTTTTGTTGTTTCCAACTTGATAATGCGTAATACAGTGTTTTCTTTGTAATCAATAATTTTCTGACTGTCCCTTTAAGCTGTGTTATTGGCATTCAAACAGTAATATGCCATCATGGATAATTGTAAGGGTAATTTTGTTTGCGATTCGGGAAACAGTTTGGACATCACATCACAGAAACCAATCAATATCATGAACAAGGATGGGTATGTGATGATGTGGTTTTCACACACTTATAACCCACACTCTGCAAACAATCTGCCTCCATGGACCCGGTCCCATAGAAGTCGATTATATACAGAGTGTGGTCCACAAGTGTATGAAAACCACATCATCACATACCTATCCATTACACATTAAATAAAAAAACCAGAAAAGATGGAAAAAAATACTTACTTCCTCTTCCTTCCCCTCTTCCCACGGGGCTGAGGCTCTGGGAGGGGCAACTGCCGACTCCGACGAGTTCTCCTTGGAGATGTTGTGGGAAGAGTGGAAGGAAGAGTACTGGGACGACCAAGGTGAGGAGGAGAAGATGGCTGAGGAGGAGAAGATGGCCCAGCAGCAGGAGAAGATGGCCCAGCAGCAGGAGAAGATGGCCCAGCAGCAGGAGAAGATGGCCCAGCAGCAGGAGAAGATGGCCCAGCAGCAGGAGGCCCAGCAGCAGGAGGCCCAGCAGCAGGAGGCCCAGCAGCAGGAGGCCCAGCAGCAGGAGGCCCAGCAGCAGGAGGCCCAGCAGCAGGATGCAGACCAGCATGCGCCTCCCGGATGAAATTCAACATCTCTTGTTGGAGTGTAAAGGTTCTGTTTTGGCGTTCTTCTATTAGAGTAAGGAGGTGTATGATTTGGTTTTGGCCTTCTCGAATGCCACTGAGCTCTTCAATAATTCTACTTCTGCCTTCTATATTCTGTATCCGGGAGTTACGCATCTGGTCTATGTAGTCTAGTAGAACCCGCACCTCCGCTATTTCCTCTTGTTGTGCACGGCGGGGTACCCGTGCACGGCGGGGTGCGGGTCTTTGAGGGGCCTCTGGTTCTGGTTCCGCGGGCTCCTCCTCTGCTTCCGGGGCCTCTTCATCAGCTCCCGTGCGTTCTTCGTCACGGGGGGCCTCTTCCCTCCGAAGTGGAAATTCCTCCCCACCACTCTCATCCCGGGGAGATGGAGGAGGCTGTATTTGTTGTGCTGCCTCCTCCCCGGACTCTGTATATTTGAACAAAGAAAAAATGTATATATTAGCATATTTCAAAATCAAGCTTTAAATGACTTAGCTTACGATACAATTACAAATGCAGCCTCATTAATCCACTTTGAAATCTAACAATCAATACGATGTCCTTATTTTCTAAACCGTGTTTGTGATATCTGTGTTAAATCTGAATGTTTTAGCGTTTTTTTTCAGTCTGTTTAAATGCACACCTAACCTATAGCCTAGATACTGATGTAACCGCAAAGTAATTGTGAATGCGTGTAAACAGCGTAATAGCATTAATCTGATCCTTAAAGGGACATTATACCCAATGTTTTATCTTTCATGATTTAGAAGCATACATTTATAATCAACTTTCTAATGTCCTTTTCTTATCTAATTAGCTTCATTCTCTGTATATTCTTTGCTGGAAAGCATATCTAGATATGCTTAGAAGATGCCGATTGGTAGCTGAATATAGCTGCCTCCTGTGATTGTTTCACCGTGTGCATGTCTATTTCTTCATTAAAGTATATCTCAAGAATGAATCAAATTAGGTAATATAAGTACATTTGAATGTTTTGACAAATTGTATTCGCTACCTTAATCATGAAAGTAAAGGTTTGCGTATAGTGTCCATTGAAATACATTCGTATGTGAATTTATTCTTAAATGAGCTTACCGTCAGATGAGAGTGGCAGGTTCCCGGTATCAATTCCTCCGATACCGACTACTTCCACCTCGGAGATGCTGGGCCGCAACAATTCCTCCCATCGGCAGAACTCTATTTCCAGGGCAGGTCCGCCACCGGTTCCTGCGGCATGTCGGGCCTCCAGACTTAACTTTTTTTTGAGATCCATTTTACAGTCCCGGTAGCGATGTTTTATCGAATCCAGATCTCTGTTCCGGCCACCCACTGCATTGACTGCATTTCTGATCTCGTTCCAGAGCCTCCTCTTGTCAGTCGGGGTGGTCTTTTGGTGCTGCAGCATCCTATGCCTGGCCATATAGGCCTCTACGAGGACCTCCTTCTCCTCCATCGAAAACCTCGCCTCCCTAGTCGCCTTGGCCTTCCCCTGTGACGATGCCCTCTGTTTCCCGGACTGTGATGCCCTACTCTGACCGCCACTGGGCCCAGCCACTTGTTCATCTTGAACCAAGTGGCTGGGTCCACCCACCGCTTCCACCCCCGCTTCCTGCCCCCCTTCCTGCCCCCCTTCCTGCCCCCCTTCCTGCTCCCCTTCCTGCCCTGTTCCTCTCCCCCTCCCTCTCCTCCCCCCTCTACCTGTCCCCTGCCTGGTCTCCATCTGTTCCCTAAACTAAACCCCAAATAATCAAACAAAATGTGAGTGTGATGAAATGAAAGGGGGTCAAAATAAAGAAGTAAAAAGACAAAAAAGGTGCTTAAAGTGTGAGAGGGATGTAAAAAAACAAAGAGGGTAAGGAGTATTTAAATAAACCAAAAGAAGAATAAGACTAAAAGGAGGATATGTAAACTAAATGTAACTAGGGTATGGGTAGGGGATGGGTATGGGGTATGGGATAAGAGGAAATGGGATTACAGGGAATGGGACTACAGGGAATGGGGTATGGAGTGTAGTATGAGGGGGTATGGGGTATGGAGTGTATGTAGTGTTATTGATAAGTGTATGTATGTATTGAATGTGTTTGCGTGTAAATGTGTTAAGTGTACAGAAAAAGCACTCGCACACTCACCCAAACCAACTGTCGTTCACTAACTCACACTAGCACTAACTCTCACTAACTCACACTACTACTAATTCTCACTAACTCACACTACCACTAACTCTCAATAACTCCCACTAACTCTCAATAACTCCCACTACCACTAACTCACGCTCCCACTCACTAACAACTCCCACTACCACTAACTCACTCACACTCCCACTAACTGACTCTCTCCCACTACCACTAACTCCCACTCCCACTAACAACTGACTCTCTCACACTAACACTAACTCACAATAATGCACCAACTCTCTAATCTTCAACCTCCAATCTCCAAAGACCCACCAGCAACACAGTCAAAGAAGCCCTGCTTGTGTGGTGCTTATATACCCTGTGTAAATGTTTAATGATGTACCTATTTGCGTTGTAAATTGTGTTCAGGTGTGCATTATTAGCAATTCGTATTAGTGCAATGTGTATTAGGTGTGCGAATTTGCGCATGCTCATTTTGAGTTAGTATTTGTGGAATGTGTAGAATGCGATGATGTCATAGTGGTCGTTTTCTCTAACATTGTCCAATAGTATTGTTTTTAAAAGTGAATTTGCGATGGTGTGTTATTAGTGAAGTGTTGTATATGTATGTTTGTCCTAATATATAGTGATATTGAATGCGATTATTTTTCAAGTGTATGTATATATTTGTTATTCCTTGTTGTTATTTTGCAAATTTCCGCATCTTAAAGTATATGCGTATTCCCCGTATTAAATTTTGTTAAAAATGCCCCCGTTTGTGAATGTGTAATGCTTGTGTGCTTTGTTGATTGATTGTTGTTGTGACATTTGGGGCGTGTTATTGTTGTGCATGATGTGGTATGCGTCATATGACCGAGCCGTGAGTATTTCTCGCGAGATCGAGTGTTAGGTGAAAAAAGCAAATTTATTTTTCTTTTCCATTGATCTCTATGGGAGACTGTCTAACGCGGGCAGGATTACGCGTGTGACATACACGCGTTAGGAGCATCGTTAGATGGTCTTTTTTTAACTCTAAATACCGGAGTCAAACAATGCCGTGCGTTAGACATAAAACCCGCGGAGCGTTAACAGCCCATCTACCGCCGAACTCCAAATCTAGGCCTTAGAAAATAAAGAGATGCACATGCTGGGGGCAGGATAAAAGCAGATTATAGGAGTAGACAGTGGGTTAAAGTGACACAAAGGGGTTAAGAACAGTGTAATAAATCCAGCAAAAAACTGAGGCCTAGATTTGGAGATTGGCGTTAGCCGTGAAAACCAGCGTTAGAGGCTCCTAACGCTGGTTTTAGGCTAACTCCGGTATTTGGAGTCACTCAAAATAGGGTCTAACGCTCACTTTTCAGCCGCGACTTTTCAATACCGCAGATCCCCTTACGTCAATTGCGTATCCTATCTTTTCAATGGGATCTTTCTAACTCCGGTATTTAGAGTCGTGTCTGAAGTGAGCGTTAGACATCTAACGACAAAACTCCAGCCGCAGGAAAAAAGTCAGTAGTTAAGAGCTTTCTGGGCTAACGCCGGTTCAAAAAGCTCTTAACTACTGTACTCTGAAGTACACTAACACCCATAAACTACCTATGTACCCCTAAACCGAGGCCCCCCCCACATCGCCGCCACTCGATTAAATTTTTTTAACCCCTAATCTGCCGATTGCCACCTACGTTATACTTATGTACCCCTAATCTGCTGCCCCTAACACCGCCGACCCCTGTATTATATTTATTAACCCCTAATCTGCCCCCCACAACGTTGCCGCCAGCTACCTACAATAATTAACCCCTAATCTGCCGACCGCAAAGCGCCGCCACCTACATTATAGCTATGTACCCCTAATCTGCTGCCCCTAACACCGCCGACCCCTATATTATATTTATTAACCCCTAATCTGCCCCCCACAACGTCGCCTCCACCTGCCTACACTTATTTACCCCTAATCTGCCGAGCGGACCGCACCGCTACTATTATAAAGTTATTAACCCCTAATCCGCCTCACTAACCCTATAATAAATAGTATTAACCCCTAATCTACCCTCCCTAACATCGCCAACACCTAACTTCAATTATTAACCCCTAATCTGCCGACCGGAGCTCACCGCTATTCTAATAAATGTATTAACCCCTAAAGCTAAGTCTAACCCTAACACTAACACCCCCCTAAGTTAAATATAATTTTAATCTAACGAAATTAATTAACTCTTATTAAATAAATTATTCCTATTTAAAGCTAAATACCGTACTTACCTGTAAAATAAACCCTAATATAGCTACAATATAACGAATAATTACATTGTAGCTATTTTAGGATTAATATTTATTTTACAGGCAACTTTGTAATTATTTTAACCAGGTACAATAGCTATTTAATAGTTAAGAACTATTTAATAGCTAAAATAGTTAAAATAATTACAAATTTACCTGTAAAATAAATCCTAACCTAAGTTACAATTAAACCTACCACTACACTATCAATAAATTAATTAAATAAAATACCTATAATTATCTACAATTAAACCTACCACTACACTATCAATAAATTAATTAAATAATATACCTACAATTATCTACAATTAAACCTAACACTACACTATCAATAAATAAATTAAATACAATACCTACAAATAACTACAATGAAATAAACTATCTAAAGTACAAAAAATAAAAAAGAACTAAGTTACAAAAAATAAAAAAATATTTACAAACATAAGAAAAATATTACAACAATTTTAAACTAATTACACCTACTCTAAGCCCCCTAATAAAATAACAAAGACCCCCAAAATAACAAAATGCCCTACCCTATTCTAAATTACTACATTTCAAAGCTCTTTTACCTTACCAGCCCTGAACAGGGCCCTTTGCGGGGCATGCCCCAAGAAATTCAGCTCTTTTGCCTGTAAAAAAAAACATACAATACCCCCCCCCCAACATTACAACCCACCACCCACATACCCCTAATCTAACCCAAACCCCCCTTAAATAAACCTAACACTAAGCCCCTGAAGATCTTCCTACCTTGTCTTCACCCTACCAGGTTCACCGATCCGTCCTGAAGAGCTCCTCCGATGTCCTGATCCAAGCCCAAGCGGGGGGCTGAAGAGGTCCATGATCCGGCTGAAGTCTTCATCCAAGCGGGAGCTGAAGAGGTCCATGATCCGGATGAAGTCTTCATCCAAGCGGGAGCTGAAGAGGTCCATGATCCGGATGAAGTCTTCTATCAACGGCATCTTCAATCTTCTTTCTTCCGGATCCATCTTGCAGACCTCCGACGCGGAACATCCTCTTCTCCCGACGCCTACTAGCCGAATGACGGTTCCTTTAAGGGACGTCATCCAAGATGGCGTCCCTCGAATTCCGATTGGCTGATAGGATTCTATCAGCCAATCGGAATTAAGGTAGGAATATTCTGATTGGCTGATGGAATCAGCCAATCAGAATCAAGATCAATCCGATTGGCTGATCCAATCAGCCAATCAGATTGAGCTCGCATTCTATTGGCTGATCGGAAAAGCCAATAGAATGCAAGCTCAATCTGATTGGCTGATCGAATCAGCCAATCGGATTGAACTTGATTCTGATTGGCTGATTCCATCAGCCAATCAGAATATTCCTACCTTAATTCCGATTGGCTGATAGAATCCTATCAGCCAATCGGAATTCGAGGGATGCCATCTTGGATGACGTCCCTTAAAGGAACCGTCATTCGGCTAGTAGGCGTCGGGAGAAGAGGATGTTCCGCGTCGGAGGTCTGCAAGATGGATCCGGAAGAAAGAAGATTGAAGATGCCGTTGATAGAAGACTTCATCCGGATCATGGACCTCTTCAGCTCCCGCTTGGATGAAGACTTCATCCGGATCATGGACCTCTTCAGCTCCCGCTTGGATGAAGACTTCAGCCGGATCATGGACCTCTTCAGCCCCCCGCTTGGGCTTGGATCAGGACATCGGAGGAGCTCTTCAGGACGGATTGGTGAACCTGGTAGGGTGAAGACAAGGTAGGAAGATCTTCAGGGGCTTAGTGTTAGGTTTATTTAAGGGGGGTTTGGGTTAGATTAGGGGTATGTGGGTGGTGGGTTGTAATGTTGGGGGGGGGGGTATTGTATGTTTTTTTTTACAGGCAAAAGAGCTGAATTTCTTGGGGCATGCCCCGCAAAGGGCCCTGTTCAGGGCTGGTAAGGTAAAAGAGCTTTGAAATGTAGTAATTTAGAATAGGGTAGGGCATTTTGTTATTTTGGGGGGTCTTTGTTATTTTATTAGGGGGCTTAGAGTAGGTGTAATTAGTTTAAAATTGTTGTAATATTTTTCTTATGTTTGTAAATATTTTTTTATTTTTTGTAACTTAGTTCTTTTTTATTTTTTGTACTTTAGTTAGTTTATTTCATTGTAGTTATTTGTAGGAATTGTATTTAATTTATTTATTGATAGTGTAGTGTTAGGTTTAATTGTAGGTAATTGTAGGTATTTTATTTAATTAATTTAATGATAGTATAGTGTTAGGTTTAATTGTAACTTAGGTTAGGATTTATTTTACAGGTAATTTTGTTATTATTTTAACTAGGTAACTAATAAATAGTTCTTAACTATTTAATAGCTATTGTACCTGGTTAAAATAATTACAAAGTTGCCTGTAAAATAAATATTAATCCTAAAATAGCTACAATGTAATTATAATTTATATTGTAGCTATATTAAAATTTATTTTACAGGTAAGTATTTAGCTTTAAATAGGAATAATTTATTTAATAAGAGTAAATTAATTTCGTTAGATTAAAATTATATTTAACTTAGGGGGGTGTTAGTGTTAGGGTTAGACTTAGCTTTAGGGGTTAATACATTTATTATAGTAGCGGTGAGCTCCGGTCGGCAGATTAGGGGTTAATGTTTGAAGTTAGGTGTCGGCGATGTTAGGGAGGGCAGATTAGGGGTTAATACTATTTATTATAGGGTTAGTGATGCGGATTAGGGGTTAATAACTTTATTATAGTAGCGCTCAGGTCCGCTCGGCAGATTAGGGGTTAATAAGTGTAGGCAGGTGGAGGCGACGTTGAGGGGGGCAGATTAGGGGTTAATAAATATAATATAGGGGTCGGCGGTGTTAGGGGCAGCAGATTAGGGGTACATAAGGATAATGTAAGTAGCGGCGGTTTACGGAGCGGCAGATTAGGGGTTAAAAATAATATGCAGGGGTCAGCGATAGCGGGGGCGGCAGATTAGGGGTTAATAAGTGTAAGGCTAGGGGTGTTTAGACTCGGGGTACATGTTAGGGTGTTAGGTGCAGACGTAGGAAGTGTTTCCCCATAGCAAACAATGGGGCTGCGTTAGGAGCTGAACGCGGCTTTTTTGCAGGTGTTAGGTTTTTTTTTTCAGCTCAAACAGCCCCATTGTTTCCTATGGGGGAATCGTGCACGAGCACGTTTTTGAGGCTGGCCGCTTGCGTAAGCAACTCTGGTATCGAGAGTTGAAGCTAAGTAAAAAGAATGGAACCTTTAAATGTGGAGTAAGACCATGCAAATGTTGTCATCATGTTAGAGTAGGAGATCTTTTTCACTCCAACATAACGAAAAAAGAATTCAGAATTTATCATCATCTGACATGTACATCAAACTACGTGCTTTATCTTATCTCATGTAGATTTTGTGGCTGCCAATATACAGGCAGAACAATCAGACCCCTAAAGGACTGCATACGGGAGCATCTGCTATCTTTAGAGGCATTTGAACCCAAAACACCAATGGTAGATCACTTTGCAAGACATAAACCAGGATTAAAATTTGATGATGAAACAATAAAATATGTTCAATCCTTATTTGAATTTCAAGCTATAGATTGTGTTACTAAACAAATCACAGGAGGGGATAGATTAGCCTTTCTAAATAGGAAGGAAGCTTTCTGGATTCATAGACTAGAAACAGGTTTCCCAAAGGGCATGAACAAAATTTGGGATCTAAAGTTGTTCACAGGGACATGAAGAGGCCAATAATAATGCTCCATAAAATATGTGCTCAAAAAATATATGCTTAAAATCAAAACAAAAATAAAATAAAAAATAGACTGTTATCCTACATAGGTTGAAATAAATATAAATGCATATAAAAATAAAAACAACAAAATAGACTCCATTGATTACATAAAACATTGTATATCCATAATGTGAAAATCTGCAAGACAGATATGAATAAATCATTATTATAAAATAATACTATATACTATAAATTACAACAATATAACATCTTATATATTCATATCATTATTTCCATTATGTAGGAAAAGATGTTTATTAATATAATGAAATTCCATGACATCTATAATACATATTCCTCTAACATCTTTGAGATAAAAAAGATATTCCATATATATGTAAATAGTTTTGGAAATTTATACCCATGTTTTTACTGTGTTTGCAATATGTTGTACAATGTACTGCATGAATGGCCTTTTGAGAGTGAAAGGGTTAAGACAAAGAGGTTTACATTTTCAACAGGGAGAGCAGCTGCTTATCCCTGATGAAGTGCTTGTTCTAAGCAGGAAACGCGTCGGAGGCAGCACCTGTGTGCTGAGGTTGTAGGCAACTTGCTAGTGTGTGCCAGAATAAGAGAAACTTGTTTGCAGTTTTTAAAATGTAACAATTAATTTTTGATATTTTTTATTCCAAGTTTGGTGCAACGTGTGATTCCTTTACCTTTTGGGACTGTTTGCTTATATTCACAGCGTAGGAAAAATCGCTGTAATGAGGAATTACAACTTATTATGCCATTTAACCCCTCCAACAAGTAAAGGATCCCAGCAGCTTTAACTTAAACACAGTGAAGTAGTCACGGACAGACTATGTCACTGTTTCCTGAAGGAAACGCAAGAACTGACATACCAGAGACCAGGTTGCCTAACCGGAAGAACACCAGTGGAGCGTGAAGGCTAACACAACTCAATACAGAGCGAATCTACTCCCTCCTGCGGAGTGTGGGACCGATATCGTTTGAACCGGTAAGTGGGAGAGTCGTCTGAGACAGAGGTACATCCAGGTAAACAGCACACACAGCTAACCAGCCACACAGAGCACATCTACTCCCTCCTGCGGAGTGTGGGACCGATATCGTTTGAACCGGTAAGTGGGAGAGTCGACTGAGTTAGAGGTACATCCAGGTGAACAGCCGCACAGCTAACCAGCCACACAGAGCACATCTACTCCCTCCCGCGGAGTGTGGGACCGATATCGTTTGACCCGGTGAGTGGGAGAGTCGTTTGTACCTGAGAAACCTTCAGGTAATCAGCTGTATAGCTAAGAAATTCACAAGAAAACGTGTCTGCATATACGATTAACTGTTTGGTGACTTTCTATATAAAAAGGTCTAGTACAACTGGGCTTAGAGAGGTGGTCACTTTCTTACAATGTAATTGCATGGTCTTGTATACAGTCTATTCAATGAAAGGACCCTCACATTACTAAGCTTAGCTGTTTTCTAAACCAAAGATTTTTTCAATATTGTGGATAGGGGTTAAATGAGCAACAGATAAAAATAACCACTGCCATAATTTACACTGATGAGAATTGCTTGTGTGAATGCTGTTAAAATATTTTTGGAACATATATTTTTCCGTTTTTTTTCTCATAAAAGTGCAAACATATAAAAAAAGACTGAACTCTTTTATTATTGTGAAATACTTGTTACCAACAAAATAATTATGGCATTTGGGAATATTGCACTAAGGCGCACCAAATTGGAAAGTCTAATTAAAGGCACCACAACCCAAGACAGCACACAGGGGGATATAGGAAATCTTTTTTCAAAGAAAGAAAAAAAGAGTATAAAAGAATTACAACTTTGGTGGGAGATTGAATTCCTACAACTATATATTGATGAAAATAAGGTGCCAAGAGGCTTAAGGATGAAAAAATACCCAGCAAATGAAAGGGATGATAAGGAATTCATGGAAGATTGGAATAATACCCTAACCAAGTGTTCCCTAATTCTGATGAATAAATTACTAAATAAAAAAGAGGAAAGAAAAGGAAATATTGCTTGCAGATTTGAGCACATTACAAGAGGAATTGGACACACATAAGGAAGATACAAAATATGAAGCATATGTCAAACAGTATAATGAGATATTAGAAAAATTAGACAAGGATATCATGTAAAGGAAAATTAGCAAATACCATCGTGGTTGCAAACATTATGAACTGAATATAGTTTATAACTGGAATACCAATAGCAATGGGGCGAATGGAAGAAAGAGAAGGAAATCTAGGAATAAAAGAAGGAATTCTGGGAACAGAAAAGTTACCTTCAATGAAAGTAGCAAAGGCACAGATTATTCGACTGATGATACAGATAACACAACAACAAATTCAGATACAGAATTAATAATAGAGGCCAATGTGGAAGAACAAGGATACATAGAAAGAGAATCAGAGGTGGAATCTACAGAAAGTAGTACAAACAAAGAAAGAGAACAAGGTGCAAGATCCAAAGATCCTCCTACTAGAAGACCATTATTGGAGCTAGAGACAAGAGGAAACACATCTGACTCAGGAGACAAGAAAAAATCAACAGAACAAAATCCTAAAGATGAAGTACCAAGATACCCCAGCAGGGCTAATAAGGGATCAAAAAACGGAAAAAGTCAGAGGGGCAGAATGTGATAAATCTATCAGAAAAAGTTCTTACCAAAGAACAATATAGGGTTCTATCCAAAGGACTTAGTTATGCTCCCTCTAATTACTTTGATCTATTTGACACATTGCTGGACTTAAATAAATTCATAAGAAAAGTCACGTTGAGAAAACATTTTTTGATAAAAGTGATAATGGTGATAATAGTATTAATATTGATACACCTATAGTAAATAATACTATGCCTGTTGATATAGAAAATCTTGATTTCAATGAATTATGTGATCTAACTAATATGGCCTCACTGAATAGAGAAAGTGTCAGATTTAGTGAAGAGAATTTAATAATTCCAAAAAGTAATATAAATATGACTAGCAAGTCTTTTTACCCCTCACAATCTTGGGGTGACACTATAGACACTTTCCATACTAGAGTAGAACAAGAGATAACTAGATGAAATAGTATTGAAGCAGGAAAGACAGACAGAAACAGTAATCTAACCAACAAAGAATGGAAGGCTCTTAGGGAATTACAAACAAATAATGACATAGTAATAACCAATTCTAACAAAGGTGGTACAATAGTGGTGACAGACAGAATTGCCTATGTTAATGAGGCCAATAAACAGCTTAGTGATATTAGTACCTATAAGAGATTAACATTTAACCCTACTATAAAGTTTGTCAGTGAATTGGAGAAGTTACTAATAGAAGGTGTAAGACTAGGAATGCTTAATGATAGAACAGCTGAGCATTTATTAGTAAGATACCCTACAATTTCCACGTTCAAACACATACCAAAAATACATAAGAACCCCCTAAATCCACCTGGGAGGCCCATAATTTCAACTATAGGGACATTAGGTGAAAGACTAGGTGAATGGATTGATGGATTTCTCCAGCCAATTATGAAAAATATGCCTGGATATTTGAGGGACACAAAGCAATTACTTAGAAAATTGGATAATTTTATTTGGAAAGACACTTATTTCCTACTAAGTATAGACGATGTGTCCCTATATTCATGCATACCGCACAGTCAAGGCCTTTTGGCACTAGAAGAAGTTATAAAATTATACACTGAATATGATGCTGTCTTTGTTAGCTATTTGGTTGATACTGTAAAAATTTTATTGACACATAACTATTTTGTATTTGAAGACAAGATATATTTGCAGAATAGAGGTACAGCGATGGGGGCAAAATTTGCCCCCTCATATGCAAATATTTATCTTGGATATTTTGAGATTTTTAAGATTTTTGGCTAACTAAATAGCTTCAAGGACAACATCATATTTTATACCAGATTTATTGATGATGTCTTGATGGTGTGGCAGGGTGACATCACTCAGCTGGAGAAATTCATTAAAGAATTAAATGATAACAGCATGAATCTTAAATTCACATAAACTTGGGCAAAGGACAACATTACATTTCTAGATCTTAAAATCAAGATAGATACTGCTAACAATCTTTTACTAACAGAAGCCTACAGAAAGGACATTGCAGGCAATACGATCTTAAGATCAGATTCACATCACCCTAATCATTTAAAAAAAGCCATCCCAAAGGGACAGTTTATGAGGCTGCGCAGCAATTGCAGCAGTCTCAGAGACTATGACATTCATGCTGAAGCCTTAAAGAATTGGTTAAAAGAAAGAGGATACAGAGAGAGTGCCCTTAAAGAATCCCTTGAACAAGTCAGATTAATGGATAGAGAATATCTGTTAACAGACAGACCTAAGGAAAAAACAAATGACAAGAAGTTGGTATTCTCCACAAAATGTAGTAAACAGTACCATAAAATTTGTAAAATAGTAGATAGATATTTGCCTATTTTAAGTAAAGAACCATCATTAATAGACATACCTAGACAAGGTGTCAAATTTGTGTCGAGGAGAGCGAAAACTATAGGGAACATTGTAAAAAGGAATTTCTCAAAAACAAAGCCTTCCATTAATAGGAATTGGCTAAGTAAAAAGAATGGAACCTTTAAATGTGGAGTAAGACCATGCAAATGTTGTCATCATGTTAGAGTAGGAGATCTTTTTCACTCCAACATAACGAAAAAAGAATTCAGAATTTATCATCATCTGACATGTACATCAAACTACGTGGTTTATCTTATCTCATGTAGATTTTGTGGCTGCCAATATACAGGCAGAACAATCAGACCCCTAAAGGACTGCATACGGGAGCATCTGCTATCTTTAGAGGCATTTGAACCCAAAACACCAATGGCAGATCACTTTGCAAGACATAGCCCAGGATTAAAATTTGATGATGAAACAATAAAATATGTTCAATCCTTATTTGAATTTCAAGCTATAGATTGTGTTACTAAACTAATCACAGGAGGGGATACATTAGCCTTTCTAAATAGGAAGGAAGCTTTCTGGATTCATAGACTAGAAACAGGTTTCCCAAAGGGCATGGACAAAATTTGGGATCTAAAATTGTTCACTAATGATGTCGCGAACAGTTCGCCGGCGAATAGTTCCCAGCGAACATAGCTTGTTCGCGTTTGTCGCGGCGGGCGAACATAGGCGATGTTCGATCCGCCTCCTATTCGTCATCATTGAGTAAACTTTGACCCTGTATCTCACAGTCTGCAGACACATTTCAGCCAATCAGCAGCAGACACTCCCTCCCAGACCCTCCCAGCTCCTGGACAGCAGCCATTTTAGATTCATTCTGATCCTGCATTCTTAGTGAGAGGAGGGATAGTGTAGCTGCTGATGATTTTATAGGGAAATTCATAGCTAGGCTAGTGTATTCAGTGTCCACTACAGTCCTGAAGGACTCATCTGATCTCTGCTGTAAGGACAGCACCCCAAAAAGCCCTTTTTAGGGCTAGAACATCTTTTTTTTTTTTTTTGCCTGTGTAATTTTGACTGTGAAACATCAGTCTGCTAGTGTAATCTAATTGCAGTTGCCTGCCTGCCTGCGTGTGTGCCAGGCCCACTTGCTAAGTGCCACCACTCATATCTGTTGTAACAGTAGTGTAAATTTTGTAAAAAAAAACTTTTTTGACTGTGAAACATCAGTCTGCTAGTGTAATCTAATTGCAGTTGCCTGCCTGCCATCGTGTGTGCCAGGCCCACTTGCCAAGTTAGGGCCACCACTCATATTTGTTGTAACAGTATTGTAAATATTAAAAAAAAAAAAAAATTGACTGTGAAACATCAGTCTGCTAGTGTAATATAATTTTAGTTGACTGCCTGCCAGCGTGTGTGCCAGGCCCACTTGCCAAGTTAGTGCCACCACTCATATTTGTTGTAACAGTAGTGTAAATATTTTAAAAAAAAACTTTTTTGACTGGGAAACATCAGTCTGCTAGTGTAATCTAATTGCAGTTGCCTGCCTGCCAGCGTGTGTGCCAGGCCCACTTGCCAAGTTAGTGCCACCACTCATATTTGTTGTAACAGTAGTGTAAATATTTAAAAAAAAAACTTTTTTGACTGTGAAACATCAGTCTGCTAGTGTAATCGAATTGCAGTTGCCTGCCTGCCAGCGTGTGTGCCAGGCCCACTTGCCAAGTTAGTGCCACCACTCATATTTGTTGTAACAGTATTGTAAATATTAAAAAAAAAAAAAAAATTGACTGTGAAACATCAGTCTGCTAGTGTAATATAATTTTAGTTGACTGCCTGCCAGCGTGTGTGCCAGGCCCACTTGCCAAGTTAGTGCCACCACTCATATTTGTTGTAACAGTAGTGTAAATATTTTAAAAAAAAAACTTTTTTGACTGGGAAACATCAGTCTGCTAGTGTAATCTAATTGCAGTTGCCTGCCTGCCAGCGTGTGTGCCAGGCCCACTTGCCAAGTTAGTGCCACCACTCATATTTGTTGTAACAGTAGTGTAAATATTTAAAAAAAAAACTTTTTTGACTGTGAAACATCAGTCTGCTAGTGTAATCGAATTGCAGTTGCCTGCCTGCCAGCGTGTGTGCCAGGCCCACTTGCCAAGTTAGTGCCACCACTCATATTTGTTGTAACAGTAGTGTAAATATTTAAAATAAAAAACTTTTTTGACTGTGAAACATCAGTCTGCTAGTGTAATCTAATTGCAGTTGCCTGCCTGCCAGCGTGTGTTGCAGGCCCACTTGCCAAGTTAGTGCCACCACTCATATTTGTTGTAACAGTAGTGTAAATATTTAAAAAAAAAACTTTTTTGAATTTGAAACATCAGTCTGCTAGTGTAATCTAATTGCAGTTGCCTGCCTGCCAGCGTGTGTGCCAGGCCCACTTGCCAAGTTAATGCCACCACTCATATTTGTTGTAACAGTAGTGTAAATATTTAAAAAAAAAAAACTTTTTTGACTGTGAAACATCAGTCTGCTAGTGTAATCTAATTGCAGTTGCCTACCTGCCAGCGTGTGTGCCAGGCCCACTTGCCAAGTTAGTGCCACCCCTCATATTTGTTGTAACAGTAGTGTAAATATTTTTTTAAAAAAACTTTTGTGACTGTGAAACATCAGTCTGCTATTGTAATCTAATTGAAGTTGCCTGCCTGCCAGCGTGTGTGCCAGGCCCACTTGCCAAGTTAGTGCCACCACTCATATTTGTTGTAACAGTAGTGTAAATATATTAAAAAAAAACTTTTTTGACTGTGAAACATCAGTCTGCTAGTGTAATCTAATTGCAGTTGCCTGCCTGCCTGCCAGCGTGTGTGCCAGGCCCACTTGCCAAGTTAGTGCCACCACTCATATTTGTTGTAACAGTAGTGTAAATATTTAAAAAAAAAAAAATTTTGACTGTGAAACCTCAGTCTGCTAGTGTAATCTAAATGCAGTTGCCTACCTGCCAGCGTGTGTGCCAGGCCCACTTGCCAACTAGTGCCACCACTCATATTTGTTGTAACAGTAGTGTAAATATTTAAAAAATGAACTTTTTTGACTGTGAAACACCAGTCTGCTTTTTTGTGTCAGGCCCACAGCGTATACTGTGCCCACTTGCCCAGTGCCACCACTCATATCTTGTTTAATAGTAGTGTAAGTGTACATTTAAAAAAAATAAACTTTTTGGATTGTGAAACATCAGTCTGCTTTTTTGTGTCAGACTTACAGCGTATACTGTGCCCACTTGCCCAGTGGCACCACTCATATCTTGTTTAATAGTAGTGTAATTGTACATTTAAAAAAAATAAACTTTTTGGATTGTGAAACATCAGTCTGCTTTTTTGTGTCAGGCTCACAGCGTATACTGTGTCCACTTGCCCAGTGGCACCACTCATATTTTGTTTAATAGTAGTGTAAGTGTACATTTAAAAAAAAAATGACAGGCAGCGGCAGGCCACCCCACAGGTGCCGTCGTGGTCGTGGTGCTGTGATTCCCTTTGACCTTACAATAATGCCCAGTGTTCAGAGGCCACGTACCATGAATGCGAAAAGTTCGGAGGAGGACCTATTTGAATGGCTAACACAGGACAGCCAATCTTCTACAGCTTCCGCTCGGAACCTTGACGCACCATCCACCTCCAGCTTAGCTTCGGGCACCTCTTAAGTGACCAGTGCCACTCGCCCGCCTGCCGCCACCACCAACACTAGCACCACAGCCGCTTCACTTGATGTGTCAGAGGAGTTATTGACACATCAGTTGGAAGAAATGAGTGATGCGCAACCATCATTGACAGAGGATGTAGATAACAATGATATGTCTCAGTCAGGCAGCATTACAGATATGGACATACAGTGTGATGATGATGATGATGTTGTACCCGCTGCTGCTTCCTTTGTTGATTTGTCAGATACAAGTGAAGCGGTTGATGATGATGTGTCCGTGGATGTCACGTGGGTGCCCGCTAGAAGAGAAGAAGAAGAGGGGGAAAGTTCAGATGGGGAGACAGAGAGGAGGAGGAGACAAGTTGGAAGCAGTAGGAGGTCGTTGCAAGGAGCTAGTGGCACAGTCAGACAGCATGCATCGGCACCCGGGGTCAGCCAGACAGCACGCCAATCAACGCATGCTGTTGCCACCATGCCGTCATCGCAGAGCTCAGCAGTGTGGCATTTTTTTTGTGTGTCTGCCTCTGACAACAGCAATGCCATTTGCAACCTGTGCCAAAAGAAACTGAGTCGTGGGAAGTGCAACACCCACCTAGATACAACTGCTTTGCGAAGGCACATGATCTCACATCACAAACGCCGATGGGATGAACACATGAGTAGAAGCAGCACACAAACTCAAAGCCGCCATCCTCCTCCTGGTCATGCATCTTCAGCCACGTCAACCACTGCTGTACTCCTCTCAACCATCCGCCACTCTGTCTCTCTTCCGTAGCAGTTCCTGCTCATCTGCCCACAGTCAGGTGTCTGTCAAGGACATGTTTGAGCGTAAGATGCCAATGTCCCAAAGTCACCCCCTTGCCCGGCGTCTGACAGCTGGCTTGTCTGAACTCTTAGCCCGCAAGCTTTTACCATACAAGCTGGTGGAGTCTGAGGCGTTCAAAAAATTTGTATCTATTGGGACACCGCAGTGGAAGATACCCGGCCAAAATTTATTTGCACAAAAGGCAATCCCCAACCTGTACTTGATTGTGCGAAAGGAAGTAATGGCATGTCTGGCACACAGTGTTGGGGCAAGGGTCCATCTGACCACTGATAGCTGATCTGCAAAGCATGGTCAGGGCAGGTATATCACCTACACTGCGCATTGGGTAAACCTGCTGACGGCTGCCAAGCATGGAATGCGTGGCTCTGCAGAGGAGTTGGTGACACCGCCACGACTTGCAGGCAGGCCTGCTGCTACCTCCTCTACTCCTCCTACTCCATCCTCTTCCATAACCTCTTCCTCGGCTGAGTCCTCTTCTGCTGCTGTGTCTTGCTCCACATCAACGGCACTCCCCCAGCTCCGCAGGTACTATTCCACATCCTGGATACGGCAGTGTCACGCCGTTTTGGGGCTGACTTGCCTAAAAGCAGAGAGTCACACCGGAACAGCACTCCTGTCCGCCTTGAACGCACAGGTGGATCAGTGGCTGACTCCGCACCAACTGGAGATCGGCAAAGTGGTTTCTGACAACAGAAGTAATTTGGTGGCGGCATTGAAATTGGGCAAGTTGACACATGTGCCGTGCATGGCACATGTGTGTAATCTGATTGTACGCTTTGTGCATAAGTACCAAGGCTTACAGGACGTCCTGAAGCAGGCCAGGAAGGTGTGTGGCCATTTCAGGCATTCCTACACGGCCATGGCGAATTTTTTAGATATCCGGCGGCGAAACAACATCCCAGTGAGGCGCTTGATTTGCGACAGCCCGACACGTTGGAATTCAACACTCCTAATGTTCGACCGCCTGCTCCAACAAGAAAAAGCCATTAACGAGTATTTGTATGACCGGGGTGCTAGGACAGCCTCTGCGGAGCTGGGGATTTTTTTTCCAAGTTACTGGACGCTCATGCGCAATGCCTGTAGGCTCATGCGTCCTTTTGAGGAGGTAACAAACCTAGTCAGTCGCACCGAAGGCACCATCAGCGACATCATACCATTTGTTTTCTTCCTGGAGCGAGCCCTGCAAAGAGTGTGCTGGATCAGGCCGTAGATGAGCGTGAAGAGGAAGAGTTGTGGTCACCATCACCACCAGAAACAGCCTTATCAGCATCGCTTGCTGGACCAGCGGCAACGCTGGAAGAGGATTGTGAGGAAGAGGAGACAGAGGAGGAATGTGGCTTTGAGGAGGAGGAAGACCAACCACAACAGGCATCCCAGGGTGCTCGTTGTCACCTATCTGGTACCCGTGGTGTTGTACATGGCTGGGGGGAAGAACATACCTTCAGTGAGATCACTGAGGACAAGGAACGGGACATGAGTAGCTCGGCATCCAAACTTGTGCAAATGGGGTCTTTCATGCTGTCGTGCCTGTTGAGTGACCCTCGTATAAAAAAACTGAAGGAAAACGACCTGTACTGGGTGTCCACGCTACTAGACCCCCGGTATAAGCATAAAGGGCCTGAAATGTTACCAAATTCCCGCAAGTCGGAAAGGATGCAGCAGTTCCAAAATAAAATAAAAAGTATGCTTTACACAGCATATAAGGGTTATGTCACAGCACAATGGAAATCATCTAACAGGAGAAGAGGTGAAAGTAATCCTCCGACTCCCACGACCACACCGGCAAGGACAGGACGCTTAACAGACGTGTTGTTGATGGAGGACATGCGGAGCTTTTCAAACTCCTATGCATCGCCACAGCCCTTCGGGGTCCACCCTCAGAGAACGACTCGACTGACAGGTAGCAGACTATCTCACCTTAACTGCAGATCTCAACACTCTGAGGAGCGATGAACCGCTTGACTACTGGGTGTGCAGGCTTGACCTGTGGCCTGAGCTATCACAATTTGCTATAGAACTTCTGGCCTGCCCCGCTTCAAGTGTCCTGTCAGAAAGGCCCTTCAGTGCTGCAGGAGGTATTGTCACTGAGAAGAGAAGTCGGCTAGGTCAAAAAAGTCTAGATTACCTCACCTTTATTAAGATGAATGAGGGATGGATCCCGAAGGGACTAACATTGGGCGATACATTCGAGTCAAAAAGGCCTAATGAGATGATCTGCCTTGGGCTATAAATGGTCCACAAGCTGCTGTATGTTATCTACGAATGCCGGATGACTTGTGTGACTTATCAGCCACCAACTAGTGTTCAGGTTGCAATGTTTTAGGGCACTTTCTGCCAGGGAAACAAACATCAATTTTTCTGGACGCTGCTAAAGCAGCGCTCCAACAATACCTAATTTGTGTACATGCCAAATTTTTCTGGCCTCTGGTGCTGCACTGTGACTTCAAAAAGCAAAACAAAAAAAAGGCACGTAACAGGGATTAAAGTGATAGGAATAGTACTACTTAACACACCACTCATATCTGGTGGCACAATAGATTGCACGCGCAGTGCCCCAAATTTGAAGTAGGAGGACCGACTAAGCAACTTTTTCCATCTCCCGTCCGGTTCCTAAAATCCATGCCATATACACGTCCCCTGGTGCCGCAACTGCCTCTGGGAACCTTACCATGGGTCCCAGACCGCACGTCTTGTAATTCTATGTCTGGGAAATTATCTATCAAATCTATCTATTTATCTATCAATTCTATCTATCTATCTATCGAATCTATCAAATGTATCTATTGATCTATCTATCTAATCTATGTATCTATCTATCTATCTATCTATCTATCAAATCTATCTACCTCGTGGCTGGACCGACCAAGCATCTTTTTCCATCTCCCGGTTCCAAAAATCCATGCCATATACACGTCCCCTGATAGGGGACACCGCAGGGATTAAATTGATAGGAATAGTACTACTTAACACACCTTATAATAACGCAGAGAGAGGCAACGCAGAGAGAGGAGTCTGAAGAAGAGGAGTCAGAGGAGGAAGGTGGCTTTGAGGAGGTGGAAGACCAAACACAGCAGGCGTCCCAGGGGGCTTGTTGTCACCTTTCGGAGACCCTTGGTGTTGTACGTGGCTGGGTGGAGGAAGAGACCTTCAATGACATCAGTGAGGACAAGAAACGGGACATGGCTAGCTTGGTATCCAACCTTGTGCAAATGGGGAGTTTGCGGTTGTGCAAATGGACTGTTTGCGGTTGTTTGCGGTGCGTTAAACGGACAGTGTAGGCCAAAATAAACTTTCAGGATTTAGATAGAGCATGTAATTTTAAACAATTTTCCAATTTACTTTTATCACCAATTTTGCTTTGTTCTCTTGGTATTCTTAGTTGAAAGCTTAACCTAGGAGGTTCATATGCTAATTTCTTAGACCTTGAAGCCCACCTCTTTCAGATTGCATTTTAACAGTTTTTCACCACTAGAGGGTGTTAGTTCACGTATTTCATATAGATAACACTGTGCTCGTGCACGAGAAGTTATCTGGGAGCAGGCACTGATTGGCTAGACTGCAAGTCTGTCAAAATAACTGAAAAAAAGGGGCAGTTTGCAGAGGCTTAGATAAAAGAAAATCACAGAGGTTAAAAGTATATTTTTATAAATGTGTTAGTTATGCAAAACTGGGAAATGGGTAATAAAGGGATTATCTATCTTTTAAAACAATAACAATTCTGGTGTAGACTGTACCTTTAAACGGGGAGTTTGGTCTGTCACTGTGAAGCGGGCGTAACCCTTACACTACATGATCGATACAACATCATACCTGATGTTTTAAAGCACGTTATTCTGAACTATTTAGGAATGTTAGGTGATTTATGCCCTTTATGGCTTAAAACCAGACTCTGCATCAACTATGTAATTTGCCATGGGAGTTTTGCCATGGATCCCCCTCCGGCATGCCACAGTCCAGGTGTTAGTCCCCTTGAAACAACTTTTCCATCACTATTGTGGCCAGAAAGAGTCCCTGTTAGTTTTAAAGTTCGCCTGCCTATTGAAGTCAATGGCGGTTCGCCCGGTTCGCCGGTTCGCGAACAGTTGCGGAAGTTCGAGTCCGCCGTTCACAAACCGAAATTTTTAGGTTCGCAACATCACTATTGTTCACAGGGACATGAAGAGGCCAATAATAATGCTCCATAAAATATGTGCTCGAAAAATATATGCTTAAAATCAAAACTAAAATAAAATAAAAAATAGACTGTTATCCTACATAGGTTGAAATAAATATAAATGCATATAAAAATTGATCAGATATGAATAAATCATTATTATAAAATAATACTATATACTATAAATTACAACAATATAACATCTTATATATTCATATCATTATTTCCATTATGTAGGAAAAGATGTTTATTAATATAATGAAATTCCATGACATCTATAATACATATTCCTCTAACATCTTTGAGATAAAAAAGATATTCCATATATATGTAAATAGTTTTGGAAATTTATACCCATGTTTTTACTGTGTTTGCAATATGTTGTACAATGTACTGCATGAATGGCTAAGTAGTAGTTACCTTTTGAGAGTGAAAGGGTTAAGACAAAGAGGTTTAAATTTTCTACTGATAAGAAGATCCGTTACAAGGAATAAACAAACAGCCGCAAACATTGCAAATAAAGGCCGACTTTATTAAAAGTCAAGGTGAAGCCCAGGTACATACAAGCTCGGGAGGGAGCACAGAAAATGAAACGTCCGACGCGTTTCCTGCCCGGAGGCACTTCGTCAGGGACTTACAAACAGTAAAACACTTGGTTCTTTTAAACATGTATTACTTCCTGTTACGTACGCTCACCTGTGTTGCAGCTCACCTGTTGTCTTAGGTTAATCACATTCGGCTGTCTGCATTCCTGGTCTAATCGTATCCAGCTATTGCGGTCATGCGCAAACGGTGGCTCACAGTCTAATATGCATTTTTAGTATATGGATCTTGTATCCACAAGTACCGCTGTCAGTCCGTTAACTGTTTACGACAAGACCACAAGGCATCCGCTAATGATTGCATATTATCGCAAATACAACAGATAAGACAAATACGTAACAGTTCGTTACTAATAGATATGTATATTTTTTAAATTTGAAACATCACACTAAATATGTAAAAAAATAATTTTTAAATATAAAATTTGAACCAAAAAACTATTTCTTGCCTGACATCTAAGTCTATTCTCATGTTACTTGATAGTATTTCACAAACCTATTGAATCAAGCACTGAGAGGGAAAAGAAATTCCCAGGATCTAGAACTGAACCATATAATAATTATATATATATGTACGGATATTTAGATATCCAAAAATTCCCCTTTTATGAAACGTAACTACGATTTGTGTATGCTTCTACCTAATTATAAGTATTTTATTTTATTTTATTTTACTTTACTAGGTTTCATTTGTTTTGTTTATCATTTCATATCATAACATTCTACTTTGTATTCTAAATATTTCAAATATTTCAAAATATTTCAAAATATTTCAAAGGAAGTGGAGTTATTTGATGTCCTAGTTGACTGGTTTAACTCAGTGTACGTGTATATGTATATAGTGTATTATGTATTATATATATTGTTATTCCAATCGTTGCTCCACCTAATACGCTACCCAAATATTATAAACTTAGATATAGATGTGGGGCCTCTAATCTTAATTATAACATTTTTCTTGACATTGTGTGAGCTACGTGTCTGTGTATGCTGATGTTGAATATAGTGACTGACTCTATTTAGAATCTAATTCCTTCTATACCCTAATCTTTGTGACTAAAAATGAAATAAAATTAATTAAAATTGATGAAAATTGTGAAAATTACTTAAGAAATTGTGACAACTTTTGGTGATCTCGGTGCATAAAGTGTGGTTAAAAAGTTTATAATTTGACAATATCTTATTATCATTGTATTCACTATTGTTGTGTGTGGGTAACTTCTGTGATTAACGAACACTTACTGTACTAACTATAACAATTAGTGTGTGATTAATGTGTCTTTTAAAGCTGTGAACTAAGAGATAAGTGTGAATGTATATTAACTTTAACGTGACTAGATCACTCACTAATAGAATTATGATTAAGATTAAAGTCGATTAAGATTCCCTCATTAGAATTAATATTATAGTTAATAGCTATCTTGTCATACCAAAGGGGTAATTGTTACATATATTGTGTACCTCCTATACATCAATATCCTGCTTAAATATAGAAAATACTTCTCCTTATAAAACTATGTATGACTCATTATGAATATTCTTGGGTTGTGTATATATGCTAACTTCCTTTCTACAAAGTATAGTTATGGAGGGTCGTACTCTCAGGGGATTTAAAGTTTGAAGACTCGGAACCAACAGATTGCTATACCAACATCTGCTGCAATCCCTATCCAGATGTTATGTGTGGTGGGTTAATAGATCACATTTGCTATTTCTAAACTATGTTTATCTAGATACATTAGTCTACGAAGTATCTAAGATCTGTAATTTTATTTATTCCCAGTGGGACTCCTGTGGATAAGTTAAAAATCCAAAAGGCCTCTTTTCTGTTTAATACAGCTACCCTGTCACCTCCTTTAACACTTTTGATCGCTGTGTCAATTCCTTGAAACCCTAACACTGTGCCTATATTAGTATCATTAATCGGTATTCCCATAGTATTGAAGTGTGTCACAAAATGTTTTGCTATCGGAGTTTTCGGAGGGTCTTGTTTAATAGATAACAAGTGTTCTCGGATTCGATCTTTGAGCAGTCTTGTGGTTCTACCCACATATTGTTTATTACACAGATTACATGTGATAAGATAAACCACAAAATTAGAATGACAAGTCATTCTATGTCTAATTTCAAAGGTTTTACCAGTGACAGTAGATTTGAAAGAATCACCTGTTATGACAAAGTCACAACTTTTACATGGTATTCTTTTGCACTTGAAAAAACCAGTTTGACTTGGTAGCCATGTTGTTACCTCTTTCTTTGAGAAATCCCTCGTTAAATGATTACCAATTGTCTTAGCTCTTTTGCTGACACATCTGATTCCCTGTTTCCTTACCACCTCTTGGAGGAGAATATCTTTCTCCAAAACTGGTATATATTTTCTTATAATACGATTAATTTGCTCAAACTGCTTGCTATAACTGGTGGTGAATGTAATAGGACCTTCTGACCTATTGAGATTTTGTACATTCCCTTTCCTACGATTCTTGTTACTGTCCCTCAATAGTTCTTCCCTGCTCATTACTTCTACTGCTTTACTGGTTTGTGAGAGGATAGTTCTATCATATCCTCTAATGACAAGACGTTCAGATAATGATGCAGCTTGTTCCTTATACACATCTAAATGGGTACAATTTCGTCTAAGACGCATATATTGCCCCTTAGGGATAGCCCTCTTTAAATGGGCGGGATGATGGGAATCAGCCCGAAGTATGGTGTTCCCTGAGGTAGATTTCCTAAAAGTTGATGTGGTGATCTTTTGCAAGTCAAAATCTAATACCAATTCAATATCTAAAAATGATATACTCGTGTCTGACACAGTGTAAGTGAAATTTAAATTCTGATCATTATGGTTCAGATATGCCATGAACTCTTCAATTAATTCTACTCCCCCTCTCCAGATGATTATCAAGTCATCGATAAATCTGCGGTACATTTTGATATTTGATTTAAAAGGGTTACCTTCACAGAAGATTTTTTCAAGTTCGTAATTTGTTAAGTATAGATTCGCATATGAGGGAGCGAATTTCGCTCCCATGGCTGTGCCTTGGTTTTGAACATAATATTCTCCTTCAAATGAGAAGCAATTGTGGGTTAATAAGAATCTCACCCCCCTCACATACGAACTCTATAAATCTGCCATCAAAGTCTGTATATAATTTTAACATTTGTTCCAAGGACTGTAGTCCCTGAGAGTGCGGGATACACGAATACAGTGAGGCTACATCTACCGTTAGTAAGACGTCTCCCTCACTTATATCTATAGTGTCTATTAATCGTAAAACATGTTTCGTGTCCCTCACATATGCAGGGGTAATCTGGACTATGGGTTGGAGTATAGTGTCAACATAGGCTCCCAGTCTCTCCCCCAGTGACCCAATTCCCGAAATAATTGGGCGTCCTGGGGGAGCAATCATAGACTTGTGTATTTTCGGCAGGTGTTTAAAAACTGGTGTCACTGGAAAGTCTACTTTCAAACTTTCTGCTGTTTGTAGTGTAATGATACCTTTCCCTACATAGCGTTTCAGAAACCTTTCTAAATCCTGAGTGAACTTCATCATTGGATTAAATGTGATTTTGCAATATGTTTCTACATCACTCAACTGTCTTAGTGCTTCCTGAGTATATTGGGACCTATTTTGCACTACTACACTCCCTCCCTTGTCTGAATTCAATATGACCAACTTGTTGTTATTTTGCAATTTCTTTAATACCTTCTGTTCCTTTGCTGTGAGGTTACTAATTGAAGATCCTCTTTTCTTACTGGACTCAGTGTTTATATCCTTAGCCAATAGGTAAAGATCTTGTTCTACTAGACCCTGAAATACATCTACCAAATCCCCTCTCATTTGTATCGGATAAAAATTCTTATTAGTATTTTTATAGTTAATTTTAGGAATTTTGAGATCATTTATGTTGAATCGTGTACTCTCACTCTCTAATTTTAATAGGTCAACAGAATGACATTGATCAGAAAAATCAAATCATTCAACAGTGGATCTTACATGAGCACATTTGCACTTTTTCTGTTACACAGTTTGGAGTATCACCTACATCTGAACTATAAGTCATATAATTTGAAGTATTACCTGTATGAGTGCAATGCAATCGTAGAGTGTCTGAGTGCGATCAACAAAGTATTAGAAATTGACAAGGCTCTTTGAGCTCAAGTTGTTTTACTCCTAGCACCCAGATCACCTATTACATAATGGCTGATACAAATTATACTGACCGCAAAGCAAAATTTAATTTACTTATGCAAGGTACCGGCTCGGGAGGTGAGTATCCTGACAATCTAAGTTCTTTATTTGTTCTAAGAGAGAGAAAAGAAGTTAAGGAATTGAAACTGTGGTGGGATATGGAATTTCTTAAACTATATATACAGGAAGAAAAAATCCCGAGGGGCCTCAGGATGAAGAAATATCCGGCCTATGCATCACAGCGTCCGGACTTCATGTCTGAGTGGAATAACACACTGAGCCAATGTTCACTTACTTTGATGAAACAGCTCTTGAAAGATAAAGAAGAGGAGCACAATAAAACTTGTGCAGAGTTATCAGAAATAAAAGAGAATTGTAAACAATTTGAAAGTGATAAAAAGTACAAGGACTATGAGGCTCAGTTGAAAACGACTATCAGCACACTGGATGACGAGCTGACAGAAACCAAGATGAAAAAATATAATCGAGACAGCAGAGACTATGAATTGAATATTGTCTACAGCTGGAATGTAACCAGACGAAACTCCAGAAGTAAGAACAAACGGAGGAATGAGGATAAAAAAGTGACCTTTTCCAGCTTTGAGGATGACACGGGTGATGAGAGTCCAAGAGCCTCCACTCCCATACAAGATAAAGATGATTCAGAGCCAGAGGAACCTTCTGTTAAACCGAAGAAAAATTCAAGTCATAAATCTATCACTGGGCTGCTATCAAGAGGGAGTAGTAGCACCAAGGGGGAAAAACCACATACCTCAAAGAATGGGGCAATAACGGAAGAAACAATGACCACCCCGGCTAGATACCCAAGCAGGAAACAAGTAAAAAATAAGAATGCAAGTTACAGCAGTAACAAAAAATAACAACCAATGATAATTAGGGAAAATAGAAGTTTGACTACTCCGGTTAATCAGGAGAAGATTACAAGTCGAAAAGAGGTAATGGAAGATCTAAATGTGGTGAATCTATCATCTTCAGTATTGAGCAAGGCAGAAGAAGCAGTGCTTTCCAAAGGATTGGGATTTGCACCAAGCAGGAACTTTGACCTTTTTCAAACGTTAATAGACTTTAATAGGTTCACCCGCAAACTTACCTTAAAGAGACATTTTTCCCTAATGAGTACCCAGGATGGAGAAGAGACGGGCGATGATACCACAGAAGTATTCAATGGAACTGGCATGACTGATGAATCAGTGGGAGCTAGCAATGGGGACATTAATATGGACTTCTTTGATTTTTCTGATCAATGTCATTCTGTTGACCTATTAAAATTAGAGAGTGAGAGTACACGATTCAACATAAATGATCTCAAAATTCCTAAAATTAACTATAAAAATACTAATAAGAATTTTTATCCGATACAAATGAGAGGGGATTTGGTAGATGTATTTCAGGGTCTAGTAGAACAAGATCTTTACCTATTGGCTAAGGATATAAACACTGAGTCCAGTAAGAAAAGAGGATCTTCAATTAGTAACCTCACAGCAAAGGAACAGAAGGTATTAAAGAAATTGCAAAATAACAACAAGTTGGTCATATTGAATTCAGACAAGGGAGGGAGTGTAGTAGTGCAAAATAGGTCCCAATATACTCAGGAAGCACTAAGACAGTTGAGTGATGTAGAAACATATTGCAAAATCACATTTAATCCAATGATGAAGTTCACTCAGGATTTAGAAAGGTTTCTGAAACGCTATGTAGGGAAAGGTATCATTACACTACAAACAGCAGAAAGTTTGAAAGTAGACTTTCCAGTGACACCAGTTTTTAAACACCTGCCGAAAATACACAAGTCTATGATTGCTCCCCCAGGACGCCCAATTATTTCGGGAATTGGGTCACTGGGGGAGAGACTGGGAGCCTATGTTGACACTATACTCCAACCCATAGTCCAGATTACCCCTGCATATGTGAGGGACACGAAACATGTTTTACGATTAATAGACACTATAGATATAAGTGAGGGAGACGTCTTACTAACGGTAGATGTAGCCTCACTGTATTCGTGTATCCCGCACTCTCAGGGACTACAGTCCTTGGAACAAATGTTAAAATTATATACAGACTTTGATGGCAGATTTATAGAGTTCGTATGTGAGGGGGTGAGATTCTTATTAACCCACAATTGCTTCTCATTTGAAGGAGAATATTATGTTCAAAACCAAGGCACAGCCATGGGAGCGAAATTCGCTCCCTCATATGCGAATCTATACTTAACAAATTACGAACTTGAAAAAATCTTCTGTGAAGGTAACCCTTTTAAATCAAATATCAAAATGTACCGCAGATTTATCGATGACTTGATAATCATCTGGAGAGGGGGAGTAGAATTAATTGAAGAGTTCATGGCATATCTGAACCATAATGATCAGAATTTAAATTTCACTTACACTGTGTCAGACACGAGTATATCATTTTTAGATATTGAATTGGTATTAGATTTTGACTTGCAAAAGATCACCACATCAACTTTTAGGAAATCTACCTCAGGGAACACCATACTTCGGGCTGATTCCCATCATCCCGCCCATTTAAAGAGGGCTATCCCTAAGGGGCAATATATGCGTCTTAGACGAAATTGTACCCATTTAGATGTGTATAAGGAACAAGCTGCATCATTATCTGAACGTCTTGTCATTAGAGGATATGATAGAACTATCCTCTCACAAACCAGTAAAGCAGTAGAAGTAATGAGCAGGGAAGAACTATTGAGGGACAGTAACAAGAATCGTAGGAAAGGGAATGTACAAAATCTCAATAGGTCAGAAGGTCCTATTACATTCACCACCAGTTATAGCAAGCAGTTTGAGCAAATTAATCGTATTATAAGAAAATATATACCAGTTTTGGAGAAAGATATTCTCCTCCAAGAGGTGGTAAGGAAACAGGGAATCAGATGTGTCAGCAAAAGAGCTAAGACAATTGGTAATCATTTAACGAGGGATTTCTCAAAGAAAGAGGTAACAACATGGCTACCAAGTCAAACTGGTTTTTTCAAGTGCAAAAGAATACCATGTAAAAGTTGTGACTTTGTCATAACAGGTGATTCTTTCAAATCTACTGTCACTGGTAAAACCTTTGAAATTAGACATAGAATGACTTGTCATTCTAATTTTGTGGTTTATCTTATCACATGTAATCTGTGTAATAAACAATATGTGGGTAGAACCACAAGACTGCTCAAAGATCGAATCCGAGAACACTTGTTATCTATTAAACAAGACCCTCCGAAAACTCCGATAGCAAAACATTTTGTGACACACTTCAATACTATGGGAATACCGATTAATGATACTAATATAGGCACAGTGTTAGGGTTTCAAGGAATTGACACAGCGATCAAAAGTGTTAAAGGAGGTGACAGGGTAGCTGTATTAAACAGAAAAGAGGCCTTTTGGATTTTTAACTTATCCACAGGAGTCCCACTGGGAATAAATAAAATTACAGATCTTAGATACTTCGTAGACTAATGTATCTAGATAAACATAGTTTAGAAATAGCAAATGTGATCTATTAACCCACCACACATAACATCTGGATAGGGATTGCAGCAGATGTTGATATAGCAATCTGTTGGTTCCGAGTCTTCAAACTTTAAATCCCCTGAGAGTACGACCCTCCATAACTATACTTTGTAGAAAGGAAGTTAGCATATATACACAACCCAAGAATATTCATAATGAGTCATACATAGTTTTATAAGGAGAAGTATTTTCTATATTTAAGCAGGATATTGATGTATAGGAGGTACACAATATATGTAACAATTACCCCTTTGGTATGACAAGATAGCTATTAACTATAATATTAATTCTAATGAGGGAATCTTAATCGACTTTAATCTTAATCATAATTCTATTAGTGAGTGATCTAGTCACGTTAAAGTTAATATACATTCACACTTATCTCTTAGTTCACAGCTTTAAAAGACACATTAATCACACACTAATTGTTATAGTTAGTACAGTAAGTGTTCGTTAATCACAGACGTTACCCACACACAACAATAGTGAATACAATGATAATAAGATATTGTCAAATTATAAACTTTTTAACCACACTTTATGCACCGAGATCACCAAAAGTTGTCACAATTTCTTAAGTAATTTTCACAATTTTCATCAATTTTAATTAATTTTATTTCATTTTTAGTCACAAAGATTAGGGTATAGAAGGAATTAGATTCTAAATAGAGTCAGTCACTATATTCAACATCAGCATACACAGACACGTAGCTCACACAATGTCAAGAAATATGTTATAATTAAGATTAGAGGCCCCACATCTATATCTAAGTTTATAATATTTGGGTAGCGTATTAGGTGGAGCAACGATTGGAATAACAATATATATAATACATAATACACTATATACATATACACGTACACTGAGTTAAACCAGTCAACTAGGACATCAAATAACTCCACTTCCTTTGAAATATTTTGAAATATTTTGAAATATTTGAAATATTTAGAATACAAAGTAGAATGTTATGATATGAAATGATAAACAAAACAAATGAAACCTAGTAAAGTAAAATAAAATAAAATAAAATACTTATAATTAGGTAGAAGCATACACAAATCGTAGTTACGTTTCATAAAAGGGGAATTTTTGGATATCTAAATATCCGTACATATATATATAATTATTATATGGTTCAGTTCTAGATCCTGGGAATTTCTTTTCCCTCTCAGTGCTTGATTCAATAGGTTTGTGAAATACTATCAAGTAACATGAGAATAGACTTAGATGTCAGGCAAGAAATAGTTTTTTGGTTCAAATTTTATATTTAAAAATTATTTTTTTACATATTTAGTGTGATGTTTCAAATTTAAAAAATATACATATCTATTAGTAACGAACTGTTACGTATTTGTCTTATCTGTTGTATTTGCGATAATATGCAATCATTAGCGGATGCCTTGTGGTCTTGTCGTAAACAGTTAACGGACTGACAGCGGTACTTGTGGATACAAGATCCATATACTAAAAATGCATATTAGACTGTGAGCCACCGTTTGCGCATGACCGCAATAGCTGGATACGATTAGACCAGGAATGCAGACAGCCGAATGTGATTAACCTAAGACAACAGGTGAGCTGCAACACAGGTGAGCGTACGTAACAGGAAGTAATACATGTTTAAAAGAACCAAGTGTTTTACTGTTTGTAAGTCCCTGACGAAGTGCCTCCGGGCAGGAAACGCGTCGGACGTTTCATTTTCTGTGCTCCCTCCCGAGCTTGTATGTACCTGGGCTTCACCTTGACTTTTAATAAAGTCGGCCTTTATTTGCAATGTTTGCGGCTGTTTGTTTATTCCTTGTAACGGATCTTCTTATCAGTATTTAAGCTTTTCTCACAGGAGACTGAGGAGTGTCTCTTTTTCCGAACACAAGGAGCCTCAATATCCACGGAGAAACATACAACGGACATAAGGTATTTTCTTATCACTCATGAAGAGACATACAACGGACACCAGGTAATCTTTATATGTTTAGATACTGGTTTTTCACTGTCCATACCGTTCATACCTTAAGTCAGGAGTGTAATGCTCTCCATTCAACAGTGGATCTTACATGAGCACATTTGCACTTTTTCTGTTACACAGTTTGGAGTATCACCTACATCTGAACTATAAGTCATATAATTTGAAGTATTACCTGTATGAGTGCAATGCAATCGTAGAGTGTCTGAGTGCGATCAACAAAGTATTAGAGGTTTAAATTTTCAACAGGGAGAGCAGCTGCTTATCCCTGATGAAGTGCTTGTTCTAAGCAGGAAAAGCGTCGGAGGCAGCACCTGTGTGCTGAGATTGTAGGCAACTTGCTAGTGTGTGCCAGAATAAGAGAAACTTGTTTGCAGTTTTTAAAATGTAACAATAAATTTTTGATATTTTTTCACTTTATAATTAGTGATGTCGCGAACATAAAAATTTGGGTTCGCGAACGGCGAACGCGAAATTCCGCAAACGTTCGCGAACGGGCGAACCGGGCGAAGCGCCATAGACTTCAATAGGCATGCGAATTTTAAAACCCACAGGGACTCTTTCTGGCCACAATAGTGATGGAAAAGTTGTTTCAAGGGGACTAACACCTGGACTGTGGCATGCCGGAGGGGGATCCATGGCAAAACTCCCATGGAAAATAGATAGTTGATGCAGAGTCTGGTTTTAATCCATAAAGGGCATAAATTATTGACCCCCAAAATCTGTTACACATCTACAACCACCAAAAAACAACCATGCTACATAGTTTCTAAATTTTGTCCTGAGTTTAGAAATACCCAATGTTAACATGTTCTTTGCTTTTTTTGCAAGTTATAGGGAAATAAATACAAGAAGCACTTTGCTATTTCAAAACCACTTTTTTTTCAAAATGAGCGCTAGTTACATTGGAACCCTGATATCTGTCAGGAATACCTGAATATCCCTTGACATGTATATATATTTTTTTTAGAAGACATCCCAAAGTATTGATCTAGGCCCATTTTGGTATATTTCATGCCACCATTTCACCGCCAAATGCGATCAAATAAAAAAAAAATGTTCACTTTTTCACAAACTTTAGGTTTCTCACAGAAATTATTTACAAACAACTTATGCAATTATGGCATAAATGGTTGTAAATGGTTCTCTGGGATCCCCTTTATTCAGAAATAGCAGACTTATATGGCTTTGGCATTGCTTTTTGGTAATTAGAAGGCTGCTAAATGCCACTGCGCACCACACGTGTTTTATGCCCAGCAGTGAAGGGGTTAATTAGGGAGCATGTAGGGAGCGTGTAGAGTTCATTTTAGCTTAAGTGTAGTAGACAACCCAAAGTATCAATCTAGGCCCATTTTGGTATATTTCATGCCACTATTTCACCGCCAAATGCGATCAAATACTTAAATTTTTTCGCAATTTTAGGTTTCTCACTGAAATTATTTACAAAAAGCTTGTGCAATTATGGCACAAATGGTTGTAAATGCTTCTCTGAGATCCCCTTTGTTCAGAAATAGCAGACATATATGACTTTGGCGTTGCTTTCTGGTAATTAGAAGGCCGCTAAATGCTGCTGCGCATCACAGGTGTATTATGGCTAGCAGTGAAGGGGTTAATTAGGTAGTTTGTAGGGAGCTTGCAGGGTTAATTTTAGCCTTAGTGTAAAGATCAGCCTCCCACCTGACACATCAGACCCCCTGATCCCTCCCAAACAGCTCCCTTCCCTCCCCCACCCCACAATTCTCCCCGTCATCTTAAGTACTGGCAGAAAGTCTGCCAGTACTAAAATATGCTGTGGTGTAGCATCCCCCCTTAGCCCCCAACCTCCCTGATCCCCCCCAAAAACAGCTCTCTAACCCTCCCCATCTGCCTTATTGGCGGCCATCTTGGGTACTGGCAGCTGTCTGCCAGTACCCAGTTTGCAAAAAAAAGTAGTTTTTTCTGTTTTTAATTTTTTTTTCTGTAGTGTAGCTTCCCCCCCCCACAGACCAACCTCCACCACCTGCCACACCAGATATGAGTGGTGGCACTGGGCAAGTGGGCACAGTATACGCTGTGAGCCTGACATACACTCTGGTAGGCAGGCAACTGCAATTAGATTACACAGGAAAAAAAAAAAAAAGCAGACTGATGTTCTAGCCCTAAAAATGCGTTTTTGTGGTGCTGTCCTTACAGCAGAGATCAGATGAGTCCTTCAGGACTGTAGTGGACACTGAATACACTAGCCTAGCTATCGATTTCCCTATTAAATCAGCAGCAGCTACACTGTCCCTCCTCTCACTAAGAATGCAGCTTCCGAATGAATCTAAAATGGATGCTGTCCAGGAGGTGGGAGGGTCTGGGAGGGAGGGTCTGCTGCTGATTGGTAGTGATGTTGCGAATAGTTTGCCGGCGAATAGTTCCCAGCCAACATAGCATGTTTGCGCTCGCTGCGGTGGGCGAACATATGCAATGTTCGATCCGCCCCCTATTCGTCATCATTGAGTAAACTTTGACCCTGTATCTCACAGTCTGCAGACACATTCCAGCCAATCAGCAGCAGACCCTCCCTCCCAGACCCTCCCAGCTCCTGGACAGCAGCCATTTTAGATTCATTCGGAAGCTGCATTGTTAGTGAGAGGAGGGACAGTGTAGCTGCTGCTGATTTGATGGGGAATTGGATAGCTAGGCTAGTGTAGTCAGTGTCCACTACAGTCCTGAAGGACTCATCTGATCTCTGCTGTAAGGACAGCACCCCAAAAAGCCCTTTTTAGGGCTAGAACATCATTTTTTATTATTTTTTTTCCTGTGTAATCTAATTGCAGTTGCTTGCCTGCCAAGCCACTTGCCCAGTGCCACCACTCATATCAGGTGTAACAGTAGTGTAAATTTAAAAAAAAAAAACTTTTTTGACTGTGAAACATCAGTCTGCTAGTGTAATCTAATTGCAGTTGCCTGCCTGCCAGTGTGTGTGCCAGGCCCACTTGCCCAGTGCCACCACTCATATCTGGTGTAACAGTAGTGTAAATTAAAAAAAAAAACGTTTTTGACTGTGAAACATCAGTCTGCTAGTGTAAATTTAAAAAAAAAAACTTTTTTGACTGTGAAACATCAGTCTGCAAGAGTAATCTAATTGCAGTTGCCTGCCTGCCAGTGTGTGTGCCAGGCCCACTTGCCCAGTGCCACCACTCATATCTGGTGTAACAGTAGTGTAAATTTAAAAAAAAAACGTTTTTGACTGTGAAACATCAGTCTGCTAGTGTAATCTAATTGCAGTTGCCTGCCTGCCAGCGTGTGTGCCAGGCCCACTTGCCCAGTGCCACCACTCATATCTGGTGTAACAGTAGTGTAAATTTAAAAAAAAAAACTTTTTTGACTGTGAAACATCAGTCTGCTAGTGTAATCTAATTGCAGTTGCCTACCTGCCAGCATGTGTGCCAGGCCCACTTGCCCAGTGCCACCACTCATATCTGGTGTAACAGTAGTGTAAATTTAAAAAAAAAACTTTTTGGACTGTGAAACATCAGTCTGCTAGTGTAATCTAATTGCAGTTGCCTGCCGGCGTGTGTGCCAGGCCCACTTGCCCAGTGCCACCACTCATATCTGGTGTAACAGTAGTGTAAATTTAAAAAAAAAACACATTTTTGACTGTGAAACATCAGTCTGCTTGTGTAATCTAATTGCTGTTGTTTGCCTGCCAGGCGTGTGTGCCAGGCTCACAGCTTATACTGTGCCCACTTGCCCAGTGCCACCACTCATATCTGGTGTAACAGTAGTGTAAATTAAAAAAATAAAAACTTTTTTGACTGTGAAACATCAGTCTGCTAGTGTAATCTAATTGCAGTTGCCTGCCTGCCAGCGTGTGTGCCAGGCCCACTTACGCAGTGCCACCACTCATATCTGGTGTAACAGTAGTGTAAATTAAAAAAAAAAACTTTTTGGACTGTGAAACATCAGTCTGCTAGTGTAATCTAATTGCAGTTGCCTGCCGGCGTGTGTGCCAGGCCCACTTGCCCAGTGCCACCACTCATATCTGGTGTAACAGTAGTGTAAATTTAAAAAAAAAACACATTTTGGACTGTGAAACATCAGTCTACTTGTGTAATCTAATTGCAGTTGCCTGCCTGCCAGCGTGTGTGTCAGGCTCACAGCGTATACTGTGCCCACTTGCCCAGTGCCACCACTCATATCTGTTGTAATTTTGGACTGTGAAACATCAGTCTGCATTTTTGTGTCAGATTCACAGCGTATACTGTGTCCACTTGCCCAGTGCCACCACTCATATATTGTTTAATAGTAGTGTAAGTGTACATTTAAAAAAAATAAAAAAAAATTGGACTGTGAAACATCAGTCTGCATTTTTGTGTCAGGCTCACAGCTTATACTGGGCCCACTTGCCCAGTGCCACCACTCATATCTTGTTTAATAGTAGTGTAAGTGTACATTTAAAAAATAAAAACGTTTTGGACTGTGAAACATCAGTCTGCTTTTTTGTGTCAGGCTCACAGCGTATGCTGTGCCCACTTGCCAATACCACCACTCATATCTTATTTAATAGTAGTGTAAGTGTACATTTAAAAAAAAAAAAAAAATTTGGACTGTGAAACATCAGTCTTCTTTTTTGTGTCAGGCTCACAGCGTATACTGTGCCCACTTGCCCAGTGCCACCACTCATATCTTGTTTAATAGTAGTGTAAGTGTACATTTAAAAACAAAAAAAACTTTTTGGACTGTGAAACATCAGTCTGCTTTTTTGTGTCAGGCTCACAACTTATACTGGGCCCACTTGCCCAGTGCCACCACTCATATCTTGTTTAATAGTAGTGTAAGTGTACATTTAAAAAAATAAAAACTTTTTGGACTGTGAAACATCAGTCTGCTTTTTTGTATCAGGCTCACAGCGTATACTGTGCCCACTTGCCCAGTGCCACCACTCATATCTTGTTTAATAGTAGTGTAAGTATACATTTAAAAACAAAAAAAAATTTTGGACTGTGAAACATCAGTCTGCTTTTTTGCGTCAGGCTCACAGCTTATACTGGGCCCACTTGACCAGTGCCACCACTCATATCTTGTTTAATAGTAGTGTAAGTGTACATTTAAAACAAAACAAAAAATTTGGACTGTGAAACATCAGTCTGCTTTTTTGTGTCAGACTCACAGCGTATACTGTGCCCACTTGCCCAGTGCCACCACTCATATCTTGTTTAATAGTAGTGTAAGTGTACATTTAAAAAAAAAAAAAACTTTTTGAACTGTGAAACATCAGTCTGCTTTTTTGTGTCAGGCTCACAGCGTATACTGTGCCCACTTGCCCAGTGCCACCACTCATATCTTGTTTAATAGTAGTGTAAGTGTACATTTAAAACAAAAAAAAACATTTTGGACTGTGAAACATTAGTCTGCTTTTTTGTGTCAGGCTCACAGCTTTTACTGGGCCCACTTGACCAGTGCCACCACTCATATCTTGTTTAATAGTAGTGTAAGTGTACATTTAAAACAAAAAAAAATTTTTGGACTGTGAAACATCAGTTTGCTTTTTTGTGTCAGACTCACAGCGTATACTGTGCCCACTTGCCCAGTGCCACCACTCATATCTTGTTTAATAGTAGTGTAAGTGTACATTTAAAAAAAAAAAAAAAAACTTTTTGAACTGTGAAACATCAGTCTGCTTTTTTGTGTCAGGCTCACAGCGTATACTGTGCCCACTTGCCCAGTGCCACCACTCATATCTTGTTTAATAGTAGTGTAAGTGTACATTTAAAACAAAAAAAACCTTTTGGACTGTGAAAAATCAGTCTGCTTTTTTGTGTCAGGCTCACAGCGTATACTGTGCTCACTTGCCCAGTGGCACCACTCATATCTTGTTTAATAGTAGTGTAAGTGTACATTTAAAAAAAATGACAGGCAGAGTCAGGCCACACCGCAGGTGCCGTCGTGGTCGTGATGCTGTGATTCTCTTTGGCCCTACAATAATGCCCAGTGTTCAGAGGCCACGTACCATGAACTCGAAAAGTTCTGAGGAGGACATAGTTGACTTTTTAACACAGGACACCCAATCTTCTATAGCTTCCGCTCCGAACCTTGATGCACCATCGTCCTCTAGCTTATCTTCGGGTACCTCTCAAGTTACCACTCGCCCGCCTGCCGCCACCACCAACACTAGCACCACAGCCGCTTCACTTGATGTGTCAGAGGAGTTATTTACACATCAGTTGGAAGAAATGAGTGATGCGCAACCATCATTGACAGAGGATGTAGATAACAATGATATGTCTCAGTCAGGCAGCATTACAGATATGGACGTACAGTGTGATGATGATGATGATGTTGTACCCGCTGCTGCTTCCTTTGTTGATTTGTCAGATACAAGTGAAGCGGTTGATGATGATGCGTCCGTGGATGTCACGTGGGTGCCCGCTAGAAGAGAAGAAGAAGAGGGGGAAAGCTCAGATGGGGAGACAGAGAGGAGGAGGAGACAAGTTGGAAGCAGTAGGAGGTCGTCGCAAGGAGCTAGTGGCACAGTCAGACAGCATGCATCGGCACCCGGGGTCAGCCAGACAGCACGCCAATCAATGCATGCTGTTGCCACCATGCCGTCATCGCAGAGCTCAGCAGTGTGGCATTTTTTTTGTGTGTCTGCCTCTGACAACAGCAATGCCATTTGCAACCTGTGCCAAAAGAAACTGAGTCGTGGGAAGTGCAACACCCACCTAGATACAACTGCTTTGCGAAGGCACATGATCTCACATCACAAACGCCGATGGGATGAACACATGAGTAGAAGCAGCACACAAACTCAAAGCCGCCATCCTCCTCCTGGTCCAGCATCTTCAGCCACGTCCACCACTGCTGTACTCCTCTCAACCATCCGCCACTCTGTCTCTCTTCCGTAGCAGTTCCTGCTCATCTGCCCACAGTCAGGTGTCTGTCAAGGACATGTTTGAGCGTAAGATGCCAATGTCCCAAAGTCACCCCCTTGCCCGGCGTCTGACAGCTGGCTTGTCTGAACTCTTAGCCCGCAAGCTTTTACCATACAAGCTGGTGGAGTCTGAGGCGTTCAAAAAATTTGTATCTATTGGGACACCGCAGTGGAAGATACCCGGCCAAAATTTATTTGCACAAAAGGCAATCCCCAACCTGTACTTGATTGTGCGAAAGGAAGTAATGGCATGTCTGGCACACAGTGTTGGGGCAAGGGTCCATCTGACCACTGATAGCTGATCTGCAAAGCATGGTCAGGGCAGGTATATCACCTTCACTGCGCATTGGGTAAACCTGCTGACGGCTGCCAAGCATGGAATGCGTGGCTCTGCAGAGGAGTTGGTGACACCGCCACGACTTGCAGGCAGGCCTGCTGCTACCTCCTCTACTCCTCCTACTCCATCCTCTTCCATAACCTCTTCCTCGGCTGAGTCCTCTTCTGCTGCTGCATCTTGCTCCACATCAACGGCACTCCCCCAGCTCCGCAGGTACTATTCCACATCCTGGATACGGCAGTGTCACGCCGTTTTGGGGCTGACTTGCCTAAAAGCAGAGAGTCACACCGGAACAGCACTCCTGTCCGCCTTGAACGCACAGGTGGATCAGTGGCTGACTCCGCACCAACTGGAGATCGGCAAAGTGGTTTCTGACAACAGAAGTAATTTGGTGGCGGCATTGAAATTGGGCAAGTTGACACATGTGCCGTGCATGGCACATGTGTGTAATCTGATTGTACGCTTTGTGCATAAGTACCAAGGCTTACAGGACGTCCTGAAGCAGGCCAGGAAGGTGTGTGGCCATTTCAGGCATTCCTACACGGCCATGGCGAATTTTTTAGATATCCGGCGGCGAAACAACATCCCAGTGAGGCGCTTGATTTGCGACAGCCCGACACGTTGGAATTCAACACTCCTAATGTTCGACCGCCTGCTCCAACAAGAAAAAGCCATTAACGAGTATTTGTATGACCGGGGTGCTAGGACAGCCTGAGCTGGGGATTTTTTTGCCAAGTTACTGGACGCTCATGCGCAATGCCTGTAGGCTCATGCGTCCTTTTGAGGAGGTAACAAACCTAGTCAGTCGCACCGAAGGCACCATCAGCGACATCATACCATTTGTTTTCTTCCTGGAGCGAGCCCTGCAAAGAGTGTGCTGGATCAGGCCGTAGATGAGCGTGAAGAGGAAGAGTTGTGGTCACCATCACCACCAGAAACAGCCTTATCAGCATCGCTTGCTGGACCAGCGGCAACGCTGGAAGAGGATTGTGAGGAAGAGGAGACAGAGGAGGAATGTGGCTTTGAGGAGGAGGAAGACCAACCACAACAGGCATCCCAGGGTGCTCGTTGTCACCTATCTGGTACCCGTGGTGTTGTACGTGGCTGGGGGGAAGAACATACCTTCAGTGAGATCACTGAGGACGAGGAACGGGACATGAGTAGCTCGGCATCCAAACTTGTGCAAATGGGGTCTTTCATGCTGTCGTGCCTGTTGAGTGACCCTCGTATAAAAAAACTGAAGGAAAACGACCTGTACTGGGTGTCCACGCTACTAGACCCCCGGTATAAGCATAAAGGGCCTGAAATGTTACCAAATTCCCGCAAGTCGGAAAGGATGCAGCAGTTCCAAAATAAAATAAAAAGTATGCTTTACACAGCATATAAGGGTTATGTCACAGCACAATGGAAATCATCTAACAGGAGAAGAGGTGAAAGTAATCCTCCGACTCCCACGACCACACCGGCAAGGACAGGACGCTTAACAGACGTGTTGTTGATGGAGGACATGCGGAGCTTTTTAACTCCTATGCATCGCCACAGCCCTTCGGGGTCCACCCTCAGAGAACGACTCGACTGACAGGTAGCAGACTATCTCACCTTAACTGCAGATCTCAACACTCTGAGGAGCGATGAACCACTTGACTACTGGGTGTGCAGGCTTGACCTGTGGCCTGAGCTATCACAATTTGCTATAGAACTTCTGGCCTGCCCCGCTTCAAGTGTCCTGTCAGAAAGGCCCTTCAGTGCTGCAGGAGGTATTGTCACTGAGAAGAGAAGTCGGCTAGGTCAAAAAAGTCTAGATTACCTCACCTTTATTAAGATGAATGAGGGATGGATCCCGAAGGGACAAACATTGGGCGATACATTCGAGTCAAAAAGGCCTAATGAGATGATCTGCCTTGGGCTATAAATGGTCCACAAGCTGCTGTATGTTATCTACGAATGCCGGATGACTTGTGTGACTTATCAGCCACCAACTAGTGTTCAAGTTGCAATGTTTTAGGGCACTTTCTGCCAGGGAAACAAACATAAATTTTTCTGGACGCTGCTAAAGCAGCGCTCCAACAATACCTAATTTGTGTACATGCCAAATTTTTCTGGCCTCTGGTGCTGCACTGTGACTTCAAAAAGCAAAACAAAAAAAAGGCACGTAACAGGGATTAAAGTGATAGGAATAGTACTACTTAACACACCACTCATATCTGGTGGCACAATAGATTGCACGCGCAGTGCCCCAAATTTGAAGTAGGAGGACCGACCAAGCAACTTTTTCCATCTCCCGTCCGGTTCCTAAAATCCATGCCATATACACGTCCCCTGGTGCCGCAACTGCCTCTAGGAACCTTACCATGGGTCCCAGACCGCACGTCTTGTAATTCTATGTCTGGGAAATTATCTATCAAATCTATCTATTTATCTATCAATTATATCTATCTATCTATCTATCTATCGAATCTATCAAATGTATCTATTGATCTATCTATCTAATCTATGTATCTATCTATCTATCTATCTATCTATCTATCAAATCTATCTACCTCGTGGCCGGACCGACCAAGCATCTTTTTCCATCTCCCGGTTCCAAAAATCCATGCCATATACACGTCCCCTGATAGGGGACACCGCAGGGATTAAATTGATAGGAATAGTACTACTTAACACACCTTATAATAACGCAGAGAGAGGCAACGCAGAGAGAGGAGTCTGAAGAAGAGGAGTCAGAGGAGGAAGGTGGCTTTGAGGAGGTGGAAGACCAAACACAGCAGGCGTCCCAGGGGGCTTGTTGTCACCTTTCGGGGACCCTTGGTGTTGTACGTGGCTGGGTGGAGGAAGAGACCTTCAATGACATCAGTGAGGACAAGGAACGGGACATGGCTAGCTTGGTATCCAACCTTGTGCAAATGGGGAGTTTGCGGTTGTGCAAATGGACTGTTTGCGGTTGTTTGCGGTGCGTTAAAGGGACAGTCTAGGCCAAAATAAACTTTCAGGATTTAGATAGAGCATGTAATTTTAAACAATTTTCCAATTTACTTTTATCACCAATTTTGCTTTGTTCTCTTGGTATTCTTAGTTGAAAGCTTAACCTAGGAGGTTCATATGCTAATTTCTTAGACCTTGAAGCCCACCTCTTTCAGATTGCATTTTAACAGTTTTTCACCACTAGAGGGTGTTAGTTCACGTATTTCATATAGATAACACTGTGCTCGTGCACGAGAAGTTATCTGGGAGCAGGCACTGATTGGCTAGACTGCAAGTCTGTCAAAATAACTGAAAAAAGGGGCAGTTTGCAGAGGCTTAGATAAAAGAAAATCACAGAGGTTAAAAGTATATTTTTATAAATGTGTTAGTTATGCAAAACTGGGAAATGGGTAATAAAGGGATTATCTATCTTTTAAAACAATAACAATTCTGGTGTAGACTGTACCTTTAAACGGGGAGTTTGGTCTGTCACTGTGAAGCGGGCGTAACCCTTACACTACATGATCGATACAACATCATACCTGATGTTTTAAAGCACGTTATTCCGAACTATTTAGGAATGTTAGGTGATTTATGCCCTTTATGGATTAAAACCAGACTCTGCATCAACTATGTAATTTGCCATGGGAGTTTTGCCATGGATCCCCCTCCGGCATGCCACAGTCCAGGTGTTAGTCCCCTTGAAACAACTTTTCCATCACTATTGTGGCCAGAAAGAGTCCCTGTTAGTTTTAAAGTTCGCCTGCCTATTGAAGTCAATGGCGGTTCGCCCGGTTCGCCGGTTCGCGAACAGTTGCGGAAGTTCGAGTCCGCCGTTCACAAACCAAAATTTTTAGGTTCGCAACATCACTATTGTTCACAGGGACATGAAGAGGCCAATAATAATGCTCCATAAAATATGTGCTCGAAAAATATATGCTTAAAATCAAAACTAAAATAAAATAAAAAATAGACTGTTATCCTACATAGGTTGAAATAAATATAAATGCATATAAAAATTGATCAGATATGAATAAATCATTATTATAAAATAATACTATATACTATAAATTACAACAATATAACATCTTATATATTCATATCATTATTTCCATTATGTAGGAAAAGATGTTTATTAATATAATGAAATTCCATGACATCTATAATACATATTCCTCTAACATCTTTGAGATAAAAAAGATATTCCATATATATGTAAATAGTTTTGGAAATTTATACCCATGTTTTTACTGTGTTTGCAATATGTTGTACAATGTACTGCATGAATGGCTAAGTAGTAGTTACCTTTTGAGAGTGAAAGGGTTAAGACAAAGAGGTTTAAATTTTCAACAGGGAGAGCAGCTGCTTATCCCTGATGAAGTGCTTGTTCTAAGCAGGAAAAGCGTCGGAGGCAGCACCTGTGTGCTGAGATTGTAGGCAACTTGCTAGTGTGTGCCAGAATAAGAGAAACTTGTTTGCAGTTTTTAAAATGTAACAATAAATTTTTGATATTTTTTCACTTTATAATTAGTGATGTCGCGAACATAAAAATTTGGGTTCGCGAACGGCGAACGCGAAATTCCGCAAACGTTCGCGAACGGGCGAACCGGGCGAAGCGCCATAGACTTCAATAGGCATGCGAATTTTAAAACCCACAGGGACTCTTTCTGGCCACAATAGTGATGGAAAAGTTGTTTCAAGGGGACTAACACCTGGACTGTGGCATGCCGGAGGGGGATCCATGGCAAAACTCCCATGGAAAATAGATAGTTGATGCAGAGTCTGGTTTTAATCCATAAAGGGCATAAATTATTGACCCCCAAAATCTGTTACACATCTACAACCACCAAAAAACAACCATGCTACATAGTTTCTAAATTTTGTCCTGAGTTTAGAAATACCCAATGTTAACATGTTCTTTGCTTTTTTTGCAAGTTATAGGGAAATAAATACAAGAAGCACTTTGCTATTTCAAAACCACTTTTTTTTCAAAATGAGCGCTAGTTACATTGGAACCCTGATATCTGTCAGGAATACCTGAATATCCCTTGACATGTATATATATTTTTTTTAGAAGACATCCCAAAGTATTGATCTAGGCCCATTTTGGTATATTTCATGCCACCATTTCACCGCCAAATGCGATCAAATAAAAAAAAATTGTTCACTTTTTCACAAACTTTAGGTTTCTCACAGAAATTATTTACAAACAACTTATGCAATTATGGCATAAATGGTTGTAAATGGTTCTCTGGGATCCCCTTTGTTCAGAAATAGCAGACTTATATGGCTTTGGCGTTGCTTTTTGGTAATTAGAAGGCTGCTAAATGCCACTGCGCACCACACGTGTTTTATGCCCAGCAGTGAAGGGGTTAATTAGGGAGCATGTAGGGAGCGTGTAGAGTTCATTTTAGCTTAAGTGTAGTGTAGTAGACAACCCAAAGTATTAATCTAGGCCCATTTTGGTATATTTCATGCCACTATTTCACCGCCAAATGCGATCAAATACTTAAATTTTTTCGCAATTTTAGGTTTCTCACTGAAATTATTTACAAAAAGCTTGTGCAATTATGGCACAAATGGTTGTAAATGCTTCTCTGAGATCCCCTTTGTTCAGAAATAGCAGACATATATGACTTTGGCGTTGCTTTCTGGTAATTAGAAGGCCGCTAAATGCTGCTGCGCATCACAGGTGTATTATGGCTAGCAGTGAAGGGGTTAATTAGGTAGTTTGTAGGGAGCTTGCAGGGTTAATTTTAGCCTTAGTGTAAAGATCAGCCTCCCACCTGACACATCAGACCCCCTGATCCCTCCCAAACAGCTCCCTTCCCTCCCCCACCCCACAATTGTCCCCGTCATCTTAAGTACTGGAAGAAAGTCTGCCAGTACTAAAATAAAAGGTTTTAAAAAAAATTTCCAGCATATTTACATATGTTGTGGTGTAGCATCCCCCCTTAGCCCCCAACCTCCCTGATCCCCCCCAAAAACAGCTCTCTAACCCTCCCCATCTGCCTTATTGGTGGCCATCTTGGGTACTGGCAGCTGTCTGCCAGTACCCAGTTTGCAAAAAAAAGTAGTTTTTTCTGTTTTTAATTTTTTTTTCTGTAGTGTAGCTTCCCCCCCCCCCCCACAGACCCTCCCTCCCAGACCCTCCCAGCTCCTGGACAGCAGCCATTTTAGATTCATTCGGAAGCTGCATTGTTAGTGAGAGGAGGGACAGTGTAGCTGCTGCTGATTTGATAGGGAATTGGATAGCTAGGCTAGTGTAGTCAGTGTCCACTACAGTCCTGAAGGACTCATCTGATCTCTGCTGTAAGGACAGCACCCCAAAAAGCCCTTTTTAGGGCTAGAACATCATTTTTTATTATTTTTTTTCCTGTGTAATCTAATTGCAGTTGCTTGCCTGCCAAGCCACTTGCCCAGTGCCACCACTCATATCAGGTGTAACAGTAGTGTAAATTTAAAAAAAAAAAACTTTTTTGACTGTGAAACATCAGTCTGCTAGTGTAATCTAATTGCAGTTGCCTGCCTGCCAGTGTGTGTGCCAGGCCCACTTGCCCAGTGCCACCACTCATATCTGGTGTAACAGTAGTGTAAATTAAAAAAAAAAAACGTTTTTGACTGTGAAACATCAGTCTGCTAGTGTAATCTAATTGCAGTTGCCTGCCTGCCAGCGTGTGTGCCAGGCCCACTTGCCCAGTGCCACCACTCATATCTGGTGTAACAGTAGTGTAAATTTAAAAAAAAAAACTTTTTTGACTGTGAAACATCAGTCTGCTAGTGTAATCTAATTGCAGTTGCCTACCTGCCAGCATGTGTGCCAGGCCCACTTGCCCAGTGCCACCACTCATATCTGGTGTAACAGTAGTGTAAATTTAAAAAAAAAACTTTTTGGACTGTGAAACATCAGTCTGCTAGTGTAATCTAATTGCAGTTGCCTGCCGGCGTGTGTGCCAGGCCCACTTGCCCAGTGCCACCACTCATATCTGGTGTAACAGTAGTGTAAATTTAAAAAAAAAACACATTTTTGACTGTGAAACATCAGTCTGCTTGTGTAATCTAATTGCTGTTGTTTGCCTGCCAGCGTGTGTGCCAGGCTCACAGCGTATACTGTGCCCACTTGCCCAGTGCCACCACTCATATCTGGTGTAACAGTAGTGTAAATTAAAAAAATAAAAACTTTTTTGACTGTGAAACATCAGTCTGCTAGTGTAATCTAATTGCAGTTGCCTGCCTGCCAGCGTGTGTGCCAGGCCCACTTGCGCAGTGCCACCACTCATATCTGGTGTAACAGTAGTGTAAATTAAAAAAAAAAACTTTTTGGACTGTGAAACATCAGTCTGCTAGTGTAATCTAATTGCAGTTGCCTGCCGGCGTGTGTGCCAGGCCCACTTGCCCAGTGCCACCACTCATATCTGGTGTAACAGTAGTGTAAATTTAAAAAAAAAAAACATTTTGGACTGTGAAACATCAGTCTACTTGTGTAATCTAATTGCAGTTGCCTGCCTGCCAGCGTGTGTGTCAGGCTCACAGCGTATACTGTGCCCACTTGCCCAGTGCCACCACTCATATCTGTTGTAATTTTGGACTGTGAAACATCAGTCTGCTTTTTTGTGTCAGGCTCACAGCATATACTGTGTCCACTTGCCCAGTGCCACCACTCATATATTGTTTAATAGTAGTGTAAGTGTACATTTAAAAAAAATTAAAAAAAATTGGACTGTGAAACATCAGTCTGCATTTTTGTGTCAGGCTCACAGCTTATACTGGGCCCATTTGCCCAGTGCCACCACTCATATCTTGTTTAATAGTAGTGTAAGTGTACATTTAAAAAAATAAAAACTTTTTGGACTGTGAAACATCAGTCTGCTTTTTTGTGTCAGGCTCACAGCGTATGCTGTGCCCACTTGCCAATACCACCACTCATATCTTATTTAATAGTAGTGTAAGTGTACATTTAAAAAAAAAAAAAATTTGGACTGTGAAACATCAGTCTTCTTTTTTGTGTCAGGCTCACAGCGTATACTGTGCCCACTTGCCCAGTGCCACCACTCATATCTTGTTTAATAGTAGTGTAAGTGTACATTTAAAAACAAAAAAAACTTTTTGGACTGTGAAACATCAGTCTGCTTTTTTGTGTCAGGCTCACAACTTATACTGGGCCCACTTGCCCAGTGCCACCACTCATATCTTGTTTAATAGTAGTGTAAGTGTACATTTAAAAAAATAAAAACTTTTTGGACTTTGAAACATCAGTCTGCTTTTTTGTATCAGGCTCACAGCGTATACTGTGCCCACTTGCCCAGTGTCACCACTCATATCTTGTTTAATAGTAGTGTAAGTATACATTTAAAAACAAAAAAAAATTTTGGACTGTGAAACATCAGTCTGCTTTTTTGCGTCAGGCTCACAGCTTATACTGGGCCCACTTGCCCAGTGCCACCACTCATATCTTGTTTAATAGTAGTGTAAGTGTACATTTAAAAAAAAAAAAAAAATTTGGACTGTGAAACATCAGTCTGCTTTTTTGTGTCAGACTCACAGCGTATACTGTGCCCACTTGCCCAGTGCCACCACTCATATCTTGTTTAATAGTAGTGTAAGTGTACATTTAAAAAAAAAAAAAAAAACTTTTTGAACTGTGAAACATCAGTCTGCTTTTTTGTGTCAGGCTCACAGCGTATACTGTGCCCACTTGCCCAGTGCCACCACTCATATCTTGTTTAATAGTAGTGTAAGTGTACATTTAAAACAAAAAATACATTTTGGACTGTGAAACATTAGTCTGCTTTTTTGTGTCAGGCTCACAGCTTTTACTGGGCCCACTTCACCAGTGCCACCACTCATATCTTGTTTAATAGTAGTGTAAGTGTACATTTAAAAAAAAAAAAATGTTTTGGACTGTGAAACATCAGTCTGCTTTTTGTGTCAGACTCACAGCGTATACTGTGCCCACTTGCCCAGTGCCACCACTCATATCTTTTTTAATAGTAGTGTAAGTGTACATTTAAAAAAAACAAAAAACTTTTTGAACTGTGAAACATCAGTCTGCTTTTTTGTGTCAGGCTCACAGCGTATACTGTGCCCACTTTGCCCAGTGCCACCACTCATATCTTGTTTAATAGTAGTGTAAGTGTACATTTAAAACAAAAAAAACTTTTTGGACTGTGAAACATCAGTCTGCATTTTTGTGTCAGGCTCACAGCTTATACTGGGCCCACTTGCCCAGGGCCACCACTCATATCTTGTTTAATAGTAGTGTAAGTGTACATTTAAAACAAAAAAAATTTTTTGGACTGTGAAACATCAGTTTGCTTTTTTGTGTCAGACTCACAGCGTATACTGTGTCCACTTGCCCAGTGCCACCACTCATATCTTGTTTAATAGAAATGTGAAAGTGTACATTTAAAAAAAAAACAAAAAAAAACTTTTTGAACTGTGAAACATCAGTCTGCTTTTTTGTGTCAGGCTCACAGCGTATACTGTGCCCACTTGCCCAGTGCCACCACTCATATCTTGTTTAATAGTAGTGTAAGTGTACATTTAAAACAAAAAAAACCTTTTGGACTGTGAAAAATCAGTCTGCTTTTTTGTGTCAGGCTCACAGCGTATACTGTGCTCACTTGCCCAGTGGCACCACTCATATCTTGTTTAATAGTAGTGTAAGTGTACATTTAAAAAAAATGACAGGCAGAGGCAGGCCACACCGCAGGTGCCGTCGTGGTCGTGATGCTGTGATTCTCTTTGGCCCTACAATAATGCCCAGTGTTCAGAGGCCACGTACCATGAACTCGAAAAGTTCTGAGGAGGACATAGTTGACTTTTTAACACAGGACACCCAATCTTCTATAGCTTCCGCTCCGAACCTTGACGCACCATCGTCCTCTAGCTTATCTTCGGGTACCTCTCAAGTTACCACTCGCCCGCCTGCCGCCACCACCAACACTAGCACCACAGCCGCTTCACTTGATGTGTCAGAGGAGTTATTTACACATCAGTTGGAAGAAATGAGTGATGCGCAACCATCATTGACAGAGGATGTAGATAACAGTGATATGTCTCAGTCAGGCAGCATTACAGACATGGACGTACAGTGTGATGATGATGATGTTGTACCCGCTGCTGCTTCCTTTGTTGATTTGTCAGACACAAGTGAAGCGGTTTATTATGACGATGCATCCGTGGATGTCACGTGGGTGCACGCTAGAAGAGAAGAAGAACAGGGGGAAAGTTCAGATGGGGAGACAGAGAGGAGGAGGAGACGAGTTGGAAGCAGGGGGAGGTCGTCGCAAGGAGCTAGTGGCACAGTCAGACAGCATGCATCGGCATCCGTGGTCTGCGAGACAGCACACCAATCAACGCATGCTGTTGCCACCACCAGAATGCCGTCATCGCTCAGCAGTGTGGCATTTTTTTTGTGTGTCTGCCTCTGACAACAACGATGCCATTTGCAACCTGTGCCAAAAGAAACTGAGTCGTGGGAAGTCCAACACCCACCTAGGTACAACTGCTTTGCGAAGGCACATGATCGCACATGGACTGTGAAACATCAGTCTGATTTTTTGTGTCAGGCTCACAGCTTATACTGGGCCCACTTGCCCAGTGCCACCACTCATATCTTGTTTAATAGTAGTTTAAGTGTACATTTAAAACAAAAAAATAATTTTGGACTGTGAAACATCAGTCTGCTTTTTTGTGTCAGACTCACAGCGTATACTGTGCCCACTTGCCGAGTGCCACCACTCATATCTTGTTTAATAGTAGTGTAAGTGTACATTTAAAAAAAAAAAAAACTACTTTTTGAACTGTGAAACATCAGTCTGCTTTTTTGTGTCAGGCTCACAGCGTATACTGTGCCCACTTGCCCAGTGCCACCACTCATATCTTGTTTAATATTAGTGTAAGTGTACATTTAAAACAAAAAAAACTTTTTGGACTGTGAAACATCAGTCTGCTTTTTTGTGTCAGGCTCACAGCGTATACTGTGCCCACTTGCCCAGTGGCACCACTCATATCTTGTTTAATAGTAGTGTAAGTGTACATTTAAAAAAAAATGACAGGCAGAGGCAGTCCACACCGCAGGTGCCGTCGTGGTCATGATGCTGTGATTCTCTTTGGCCCTACAATAATGCCCAGTGTTCAGAGGCCACGTACCATGAACTCGAAAAGTTCTGAGGAGGACATAGTTGACTTTTTAACACAGGACACCCAATCTTCTATAGCTTCCGCTCCGAACCTTGACGCACCATCATCCTCTAGCTTATCTTCGGGTACCTCTCAAGTTACCACTCGCCCGCCTGCCTCCACCACCAACACTAGCACCACAGCCGCTTCACTTGATGTGTCAGAGGAGTTATTTACACATCAGTTGGAAGAAATGAGTGATGCGCAACCATCATTGACAGAGGATGTAGATAACAGTGATATGTCTCAGTCAGGCAGCATTACAGACATGGACGTACAGTGTGATGATGATGATGTTGTACCCGCTGCTGCTTCCTTTGTTGATTTGTCAGACACAAGTGAAGCGGTTGATGATGACGATGCATCCGTGGATGTCACGTGGGTGCCCGCTAGAAGAGAAGAAGAACAGGGGGAAAGTTCAGATGGGGAGACAGAGAGAAGGAGGAGGAGACGAGTTGGAAGCAGAGGGAGGTCGTCGCAAGGAGCTAGTGGCACAGTCAGACAGCATGCATCGGCATCCGTGGTCTGCCAGACAGCACACCAATCAACGCATGCTGTTGCCACCACCAGAATGCCGTCATCGCTTAGCAGTGTGGCATTTTTTTTGTGTGTCTGCCTCTGACAACAACGATGCCATTTGCAACCTGTCCCAAAAGAAACTGAGTTGTGGGAAGTCCAACACCCACCTAGGTACAACTGCTTTGCGAAGGCACATGATCGCACATCACAAACGCCTATGGGATCAACACATGAGTAGAAGCAGCACACAAACTCAAAGCCGCCATCCTCCTCCTGGTCCAGCATCTTCAGCCACATCAACCACTGCTGTCCTCCTTGCCCCCTCTCAACCATCCACCACTCCATCTCTCTTCCAGAGCAGTTCCTGCTCATCTGCCCACAGTCAGGTGTTTGTCAAGGACATATTTGAGCGTAAGAAGCCAATGTCACAAAGTCACCCCCTTGCCCAGCGTCTGACAGCTGGCTTTTCTGAACTCTTAGCCCGCCAGCTTTTACCATACAAGCTGGTGGAGTCTGAGGCGTTCAAAAAATTTGTAGCTATTGGGACACCGCAGTGGAAGGTACCCGGCCGAAATTTCTTTGCACAAAAGGCAATCCCCAACCTGTACTCGATTGTGCGAAAGGAAGTAATGGCATGTCTGGCACACAGTGTTGGAGCAAGGGTCCATCTGACCACTGATAGCTGGTCTGCAAAGCATGGTCAGGGCAGGTATATCACCTACACTGCGCATTGGGTAAACTTGCTGATGGCTACCAAGCATGGAATGCGTGGCTCTGCAGAGGAGTTGGTGACACCTCCACGACTTGCAGGCAGGCCTGCTGCCACCTCCTCTACTCCTCCTACTCCATCGTCTTCCATAACCTCCTTGGCTGAGTCCTCTTCTGCTACTGCGTCTTGCTCCACATCAACGGCACCCCCCCCAGCTCCCCAGGTACTATTCCACATCCCGGATACAGCACTGTCACGCCGTCTTGGGGCTGACTTGCCTGAAAGCAGAGAGTCACACCGGAACAGCACTCCTGTCCGCCCTGAATGCACAGGTGGATCAGTGGCTGACTCCGCACCAACTGGAGATCGGCAAAGTGGTTTCTGGCAACGGAAGTAATTTGGTGGCGGCATTGAAATTGGGCAAGTTGACACATGTGCCGTGCAGGCTTACAGGATGTCCTGAAGCAGGCCAGGAAGGTGTGTGGCCATTTGAGGCGTTCCTACATGGCCATGGCGCACTTTTCAGATATCCAGCGGCAAAACAACATGCCAGTGAGGTGCTTGATTTGCGACAGCCCGACACGTTGGAATTCAACACTCCTAATGTTCGACCGCCTGCTCCAACAAGAAAAAAACGTTACAGAGTATTTGTATGACCGGGGTGCTAGGACAGCCTCTGTGGAGCTGGTGATTTTTTTGTCACATTACTGGACGCTCATGTGCAATGCCTGTAGGCTCATGCGTCCTTTTGAGGAGGTGACAAACCTAGTCAGTCGCACCGAATGCACCATCAGCGACATCATACCATTTTTTTTCTTCCTGGAGCATGCCTTGCGAAGATTGCTGGATCAGGACATAGATGAGCATGAAGAGGAAGAGGAAGAGTTGTGGTCACCATCACCACCAGAAACAGCCTTATCAGCATCGCTTGCTGGACCAGCAGCACCGCTGGAAGAGGATTGTGTGGAAGAGGAGTCAGAGGAGGAATGTGGCTTTGAGGAGGAGGAGGAAGACCAACCACAACAGGCATCCCAGGGTGCTCGTTGTCACATATCTGGTACCCGTGGTGTTGTACGTGGCTGGGGGGAAGAAGATACCTTCAGTGTGATCACTGAGGACTAGGAACGGGACATGAGTAGCTCGTCATCCAACCTTGTGCAAATGGGGTCTTTCATGCTGTCGTGCCTGTTGAGGGACCCTCGTATAAAAAAGCTGAAGGAGAACGACCTGTACTGGTTGTCCACACTACTAGACCCCCGGTATAAGCATAAAGTGCCTGAAATGTTACCGAATTACCGCAAGTCGGAAAGGATGCAGCAGTTCCAAAATAAATTAAAAAGTATGCTTTACACAGCGTATAAGGGTGATGTCACAGCACAACGGGAATCTAACAGGGGAAGAGGTGAAAGTAATCCTCCGACTCCCACGACCACGCCGGCAAGGACAGGACGCTTTACAGACGTGTTGTTGATGGAGGACATGCAGAGCTTTTTCAGTCCTATGCATCGCCACAGCCCTTCGGGGTCCACCCTCAGAGAACGACTCGACTGACAGGTAGCAGACTACCTCGCCCTAACTGCAGATCTCGACACTCTGAGGAGCGATGAACCCCTTGACTACTGGGTGTGCAGGCTTGACCTGTGGCCTGAGCTATCACAATTTGCGATAGAACTTCTGGCCTGCCCCGCTTCAAGTGTCCTGTCAGAAAGGACCTTCAGTGCAGCAGGAGGTATTTTGTCACTGAGAAGAGAAGTCGCCTAGGTCAAAAATGTCTAGATTACCTCACCTTTATTAAGATGAATGAGGGATGGATCCCGAAGGGACTGACATTGGGCGATACATTCGAGTAAAAAAGGCTTGATGAGATGAGCTGCCTTGGGCTAAAAATGGTCCACACGCTGCTGTATTTTATCTTCGAATGCCGGATGACTTGCGTGACTTATCCGCCACCAACTAGGGTTCAAGCCGCAATGTTTTAGGGCACTTTCTGCCTGGGAAACAAACATCAATTTTTCTGGCCGCTGAAAGGAATAGTACTACTTAACACACCACTCCTATCTGGTGGCACATTAGATTGCACGCGCAGTGCTCCAAATTTGAAGTAGGAGGACCGACCAAGCATCTTTTTCCATCTCCCAGTTCCTAAAATCCATGCCATATACACGTCCCCTGGCACCGCAACTGCCTCTGGGAACCTTACCATGGGTCCCAGACCGCACGTCTTATAATTCTCTGTCTGGGAAATTATCTATCTATCAAATCTATCTATTTATCTATCAAATCTATCTATCTATCTATCTATCTATCTATCTATTGTATCTATCAAATGTATCTATTGCATCTATTGATCTATCTATCTAATCTATGTATCTATCTATCAAATCTATATATCTAATGGCCGGACTGTTTTGTGACAGCCACTTGTGTTTCTGCCAAATGTCCGTCGGCCAAATGTCCGTCTGCCAAATGTCCGTCAGCTAAAAGTCCGGCCACGATTGCATAAGCAGTGCCCCAAATTTGAAGAAAGAGGGCCAACCAAGCATCTTTTTCCATCTCCCGGTTCCTAAAATACATGCCGTATACACGTCCCTGATAGGGGACGTAACAGGGATTAAACTGATCAGAATAGCACTACTTAACACACCACTCATATCTGGTGGCACAGTAGATTGCACGCGCAGTGCCCCAAATTTGAAGTAGGAGGACCGACCAAGCATCTTTTTCCATCTCCCGGTTTCTAAAATCCATGCCATATACACGTCCCCTGATAGGGGACGTAACAGGGATTAAACTGATCAGAATAGTACTACTTAACACACCACTCATATCTGGTGGCACAGTAGATTGCACGCGCAGTGCCCCAAATTTGAAGTCGGAGGACCGACCAAGCATCTTTTTCCATCTCCCGCCCGGTTCCTAAAATCCATGCCATATACACGTCCCCTGGCGCCGCAACTGCCTCTGGGAACCTTACCATGGGTCCCAGACCGCACGTGTTGTAATTCTCTGTCTGGGAAATTATCTATCTATCATATCTATCTATTTATCTATCAAATCTATCTATCTATCGTATCTATCAAATGTATCTATTGCATCTATTGATCTATCTGTCTAATCTATGTATCTATCTATCTATCTATCTATCTATCAAATCTATCTATCTCGTGGCCGGACTGTTTTGTTACAGCCACTTGTGTTTCTGCCAAATGTCCGTCGGCCAAATGTCCATCTGCCAAATGTCCATCGGATAAAGTCCGGCCACGATTGCACGCGCAGTGCCCCAAATTTGAAGTAGGAGGACCGACCAAGCATCTTTTTCCATCTCCCGGTTCCTAAAATCCATGCCATATACACGTCCCCTGATAGGGGACGTAACAGGGATTAAACTGATCAGAATAGTACTACTTAACACACCACTCATATCTGGTGGCACAGTAGATTGCACGCGCAGTGCCCCAAATTTGAAGTCGGAGGACCGACCAAGCATCTTTTTCCATCTCCCGGTTCCTAAAATCCATGCCATATACACGTCCCCTGGCGCCGCAACTGCCTCTGGGAACCTTACCATGGGTCTCAGACCGCACGTCTTGTAATTCTCTGTCTGGGAAATTATCTATCTATCAAATCTATCTATTTATCTATCAAATCTATCTATCTATTGTATATATCAAATGTATCTATTGCATCTATTGATCTATCTATCTAATCTATGTATCTATCTATCTATCTATCTATCTATCAAATCTATCTATCTCGTGGCCGGACTGTTATCCGACAGCCACTTGTGTTTCGGCCAAATGTCCGTCGGCTAAAAGTCCGGCCACGATTGCACGCGCAGTGCCCCAAATTTGAAGTAGGAGGACCGACCAAGCATCTTTTTCCATCTCCCGGTTCCTAAAATCCTTGCCATATACACGTCCTCTGATAGGGGACGTAACAGGGATTAAACTAATAAGAATAGTACTACTTAACACACCTTGTAATAATGCAGAGAGAGGCAACGCAGAGAGAGGAGTCTGAAGAAGAGGAGTCAGAGGAGGAAGGTGGCTTTGAGGAGGTGGAAGACCAAACACAGCAGGCGTCCCAGGGGGCTTGTTGTCACCTTTCGGGGACCCTTGGTGTTGTACGTGGCTGGGTGGAGGAAGAGACCTTCAATGACATCAGTGAGGACAAGGAACGGGACATGGCTAGCTTGGTATCTTACCTTGTACAAATGGGCAAATGGACTGTTTGCGGTTGTTTGCGGTGTGTTAAACGGGGATTTTGGTCTGTCACTGTGAAGTGGGCGTAACCCTTACACTACCTGATCGATACAACATCATACCTGATGTTTTAAAGCAGGTTATTCCAAACAATTTAGGAATGTTAGGTGATTTATGCCCTTTTTGGATTAAAACCAGACTCTGCATCAACTATGTAATTTTACGTGGGAGTTTTGCCATGGATCCCCCTCCGGCATGCCACAGTCCAGGTGTTAGTACCCTTGAAACAACTTTACCATCACTAGTGTGGCCAGAAAGAGTCCCTGTGGGTTTTAAAATTTGCCTGCCTATTGAAGTCAATGGCGATTCGCCCGGTTCGCCCGTTCGCGAACAGTTGCGGAAGTTCGCGTTCGCCGTTCGCAAACGGAAAATTTTAAGTTTGCAACATCACTACTGATTGGCTGTAATGTGTCTTCTGACTGTGAGGTACAGGGTCAAAGTTTACTCAATGATGACGAATAGGGGGCGGATCGAACATCGCATATGTTCGCCCGCCGCAGCGAACGCGAACATGCTATGTTTGCCGGGAACTATTCGCTGGCGAACTATTCATGAAATCACTATTTATAATGAAGCCCAGTGTGCTGATTTAGTGTAACCCAGTGTAACAATAATCTGCACTATCTGCCCTGCTCACAGACTGCTGTTATTATTAAACATATCAGCGTGTGCTGCCCCTCTGTACGTCTGTGTGTTGTTTATTTGCTTGCTAGGGGCCACACTTTATAATAGAGCCCAGAGTGCTGATTTAGTGTAACCCACTGTAACAATAAGCTGCACTATCTGCCCTGCACACAGACTACTGTTATTATTAAACATATCTGTATGTGCTTCCCCTCTGTACATCAGTGTGTTGTGTATTTGCTTGCTAGGGGCCACACTTTATAATTAACTTCAGTGTGCCGATTTAGTGTAACATACTGTAACAATAAGCTGCACTATCTGCCCTGCACACAGACTGCTGTTATTATTAAACATATCAGTGTGTGCTGCCCCTCTGTACATCAGTGTGCTGTGTATTTGCTTGCTAGGGGCCACACTTTAAAATGAAGCCCAGTGTGCTGATTTAGTGTAACACACTGTAACAATAAGCTGCACTATCTGCCCTGCAGAAAGACTGCTGTTATTATTAAACATATCAGCGTGTGCTGCCCCTCTGTACATCTATGTGTTGTTTATTTGCTTGCTAGGGGCCACACTTTATAATGAAGCCCAGTGTGCTGATTCAGTGTAACCCAGTGTAACAATAAGCTGCACTATCTGCCCTGCACACAGACTGCTGTTATTATTAAACATATGAGTGCAAAAAAAGTATTTGGTTACTGCGCTAAGAAACCCTATTAAGCTTATGAAAAATTTGAGGGACCCCACCCTCTGTGAAAATTGGAAAACAAAGAAAAAAACTGGATAAAGAACCAGAAAAAATCTTTAGATCATAAGCGCTAATAAAAACTTAAAATAGGTGACAAAAAATGCTTAAACAAATATGTGTATAAATATTTGTGATGCAAAATGTTCACTATGTGAACAAATAAAAGTGTATAGTCCAATGCCTGAAAAGCCTGTTGTCAGCTAAAAAAAAATTAAAAAAAAAAAATTAATTTTTTAAATTTAGTGGATAGAGTTGACAGCCTGTAATCGGCTCAGTGAATAAGAATAAACAAAAAGATAAAGTGCAAAATTTACCTAAATTTAATACATAAAAAATAGAATTAACACATTTAGGGTAAAAATGACAAGAAACTCTACAAGCGTTGATCAGGCGCAAATAAAGTGTAGCATACAATGATTGATACAAATATGAACAAAATATTCGCAACAATAAGCTTAAACTTTGTTGCAAGATAACAATGTAACATTAGGAGAAGACTGGCAATAAAAATGAAGGTACGGATGATTTCAAAACGAACATGGAGGTAAATTCAAACGACAAGCCAGACGTGATGTCAGGGATTGAAGATGAAATGAAATAAAGAAGCCGGATCACACAGCAGAAAAGATACCAAATAGAGGTTTTCACTTTTACTTACACCAGGTGTGGTGAAGAAGTGTCTGAGTGTCCTTTCAGTGGCTAACGTCTCCCGAAAGCATATACTTCCTAATGGCAATACGATTTGGCGATCAGCTGGAACAGAATATACGTCTGAATCACTCTTTTGCCGGAGGGTAGCTGAAGACAGAGACTATGGAAGCCTTAGAGAGACAAAAGACTTAGAGCACAAGAGCAATGCGTTTCAACCCGCAATGGGTCTTTATCAAACTCTAGATGTACAACAACAATGGCAATTTAAAGGCAGTGCAATAACCTGATTGGCTTATAATTGTGGGTGTTTCTTTACAGGTGACGCTAAACATATCGGTGAAGTTTCAATCTCTAGAAATTATATGATCCAAATACTAAATAGTACAACACAGCAGATATATAGTAACCTATACACAGTATTATAACATATAGTCAATATGTCAGCAATATTTTGATTTCTTAGAGTTTGAATAATCCAAACCATATATAATGTGACAAAAATAAAAATAGATGCATAACAGCCAACAAGTGATACTGAACAAATAGCCACAGTGACATATGGCAATATAAAAACGGATAGTAAATGAAATGATTAATGCTATGTAAGATATACAATTTGTAATTTAAATTCATGCAGATCTGCAAATTACCTATAGTATAATTTATAAAAAATGTAATGAATTTTGTATTTTGAAAAAAAGCGTTAAAAAAGAAGAACGTTTAAAAAAAAAGGGAGGTGCATAATGAAATACATATATGCGAAATCTATTATAAAATATATTGAAAATATTTTAAAATTTCAAAATACATATTTATATAAAATGTATATAAAATAGTAAAAAATTTATAAAAAAATATATATGAAAAAAATAGAAAAAAATAGAAAAAATATGTGTAAAAAGTGTATAATAATGTATATTAATATAAATAAAAATGTATAAACAATGTGTATAAAAGACAATACATTGAATATAGTTCATAGAACATATTTCTTTTCAAGATTCTTTTTAGAGGAACGATGTATTTGGTTAGTCCATTCTTTATAAAACATATGATTATTATATGTATAACTAAAAAACGATGAGTGTAATTCATAAAACACCTAATTCCATAAGAACATATTTTATTGTCTCAAAAAGTTATATATTACCATTAAAAGATATTTAGAATGATATCCAAAATGACAGAAATCATAAATTAGCCACTTCAAATTAATATTATATGTATAATTTATCTCATATTTTTAGATTACTTAAAATTACTTTTTTTTAAAATGCTTATTATTATTAATTTATTATAGAAATTAATAAAGTTCTTTTATAAAATTCTTACATAAGAAAAATTAATCATTTAAATAACATCCAATGTCAAATTCCAGATTTAGACCCATTCGCCTAGATTTAGAGTTCTGCGTTAGCCGTCAAAAGCAGCGTTAAGGGGTCCTAACGCTGCTTTTGGCCGCCCACTGGTATTTAGACTCAGGCAGGAAAGGGTCTAACGCTCACTTTCAAGCCGCAACTTTTCCATACTGCAGATACCCTTACGCCAATTGCGTATCCTATCTTTTCAATGGGATCTTCCTAACGCCGGTATTTAGAGTCTTGGCTGAAGTGAGCGTTACACCTCTACCGACAAGACTCCTACTGCCCATGGAAAGCTTGTAGTTAAGAGCTTTATGTGCTAACGCCGGTTTATAAAGCTCTTAACTACAGTGCTCTAAAGTACACTAACACCCATAAACTACCTAAGTACCCCTAAACCGAGGTCGCCGCCACTATAATAAATATTTTTAACCCCTAATCTGCCGCTCCGTACACCGCCGCAACCTACATTATCCCTATGAACCCCTAATCTGCTGCCCCTAACACCGCCAACCCCTATATTATATTTATTAACCCCTAATCTGCCCCCCCAAAGTCACTGCTACCTTACCTACACTTATTAACCCCTAATCTGCTGACCGGACCTCACCGCCACAATAAAAAATATATTAACCCCTTAACCGCCGCACTCCCGCCTCGCAAACACTATAATAAATAGTATTAACCCCTAATCTGCCCTCCCTAACATCGCCGCCACCTAACTTCAAGTATTAACCCCTAATCTGCGGACCGGACCTCGCCGCTACTCTAATAAATGTATTACCTCTAAAGCTAAGCCTAACCCTAACCCTAACACCCCCCTAAGTTAAATATAATTTTAATCTAACAAAATAAATTAAATCTTATTAACTAAAGTATTCCTATTTAAAACTAAATACTTACCTGTAAAATAAACCCTAATATAGCTACAATATAACAAATAATTATATTGTAGCTATTTTAGGATTTATATTTATTTTACAGGCAACTTTGTATTTATTTTAACTAGGTACAATAGCTATTAAATAGTTATTTACTATTTAATAGCTACCTAGTTAAAATAATTACAAAATTACCTGTAAAATAAATCCGAACCTAAGTTACAATTAAACCTAACACTACACTATCAATAAATTAATTAAATAAATTACCTACAATTACCTATAATTAAATCAACAAAACTAAATTACAAAAAAAAACAAACACTAAATTACAAAAAAATAAAAAAGATTACAAGAATATAAGGCTAATTAAACCTACTCTAAGCCCCCTAATAAAAAAAAGGTCCCTACCCTATTCTAAATTAAAAAGTAACCAGCTCTTTTACCAGCCCTTAAAAGGGCTTTTTGCGGGCATGCCCCAAAGTAATCAGCTCTTTTGCCTGTAAAGAAAAAATACAATCGGAATTACGGTAGGAAAAATCTGATTGGCTGATTAAATCAGCCCATCAGATTGAGCTCGCATTCTCTTGGCTGATCGGAACAGCCAATAGAATGCAAGCTCAATCTGATTGGCTGATTGGATCAGCTAATCGGATTGAACTTGAATCTGATTGGCTGATTCAATGTAAGGTTAGGGGTGTTTAGACTCGGGGTTCATGTTAGGGTGTTAGGTGCAGACTTAGAAACTGTTTCCCCATAGGAAACAATGGGGCTGCATTGGGAGCTTAACGCTGCTTTTTTGCAGGTGTTAGGGTTTTTTTCATCCCAACCTGCCCTATTGTTTCCTATGGGGGAATCGTGCACGAGCATGTTTTGCCAGCTTACCGCTACCGTAAGCAATGCTGGTATTGAGGGTTGAAGTGTCGGTAAATTCGGCTCAATGCACCCTTTTTGGAGCCTTATTACACATTCCAAAATGCTTTGGAATTGGCAGATCTTTATTTCTTTCATGGTTAAAGCATTTTGGAATGTGTAATAAGGGGAACCTCAATAATTTTTCATGTATGGGTTTTGAAAAGGTGAAAAAGAATTGGAGAGGGGGTAACATACAAAATGATCTATTAAAAAGGGAGAGCAAATGGATTTTTGACTTGAAAACTTTACAACCTAAGGGTCTAAATCTGGAATTTGACATTGGATGTTATTTAAATGATTATTTTTTCTTATGTAAGAATTTTATAAAAGAACTTTATTAATTTCTATAATAAATTAATAATAAGTATTTTTAAGTAATTTTAAGTAATCTAAAAATATGAGATAAATTATACATATAATATGAATTTGGAGTGGCTAATTTATGATTTCTGTCATTTTGGATATCATTCTAAATATCTTTTTATGGTAATATATAACTTTTTGAGACAATAAAAGATGTTCTTATGGAATTAGGTGTTTTATGAATTACACTCATCGTTTTTTAGTTATACATATAATAATCATATGTTTTATAAAGAATGGACTAACCAAATACATCGTTTCTCTAAAAAGAATCTTGAAAAGAAATATGTTCTATGAACTATATTCAAATTTATTGTCTTTTATACACATTTTTTATATATATTAATATACATTATTTTACAGTTTTTTACACATATTTTTTCTATTTTTTTCATTTTTTCATTTTTTTCATATATATTTTTTATAATTTTTTTTACTTTTTTACATTTTAAAATATTTTCAATATATTTTTATAATAGATTTTGCATATATGTATTTCATTAAGCATCTCCTTTTTTTTTAACGTTCTTTTTTAACGCTTTTTTTTTTCAAAATACAAAATTCATTGTATTTTTTATAAATTTTACTATAGGTAATTTGCAGATCTGCATGAATTTAAATTACAAATTGTATATCTTACATAGAGTTAATCATTTAATTTACTATTCGTTTTTATATTGCCATATGTCGCTGTGGCTATTTGTTCAGTATCACTTGTTGGCTGTTATGCATCTATTTTTATTTTTGTCGCATTATATATGGTTTGGATTATTCAAACTCTAAGAAATCAAAATATCGCTGACATATTGACTATATGTTATAATACTGTTTATAGGTTGCTATATATCTGCTGTGTTGTACTATTTAGTATTTGGATCATATAATTTCTAGAGATCGAAACATCACCGATATGTTTAGCGTCACCTGTAAAGAAACACCCACAATTATAAGCCAATCAGGTTATTGCACTGCCTTTAAATTGCCATTGTTGTTGTACATCTAGAGCTTGATAAAGACCCATTGTGGGTTGAAACGTGTTGCTCTTGTGCTCTAAGTCTTTTGTCTCTCTAAGGCTTCCGTAGTCTCTGTCTTCAGCTACCCTCCGGCAAAAGAGTGATTTGGACGAATATTCCGTTCCAGCTGACCGCCAAATCGTATTGCCGTTAGGAAGTATATGCTTTCGGGAGCCATTAGCCACTGAAAGGACACTCAGACACTTCTTCACCACACCTGGTGTAAGTATCTTTTCTGCTGTGTGATCCAGCTTCTTTATTTCATTTCAGCTTCAATTCCTGACATCACGTCTGGCTTGTCATTTGAATTTACCTCCATGTTCGTTTGGAAATCATCCGTACTTTCATTTTTATTGCCAGTCTTCTCCTGATGTTACATTGTTATCTTGCAACAAAGTTTAAGCTTATTGTTGCATATATTTTGTTCATATTTGTATCAATCATTGTATGCTACACTTTATTTGTGCCTGATCAACGCATGTAGAGTTTCTTGTCATTTTTACCCTAAATGTGTTAATTTAAATTTTTATGTATTAAATTTAGGTAGATTTTGCACTTTATCTTTTTTGTTTATTCTTATTCACTGAGCCGATTACAGGCTGTCAGCTCTATCCACTAAATTTAAAAAAATTAAACATGTATTTGTTTTTTGTTTTTTAGCCAACAGGCTTTTCACGCATAGGACTATACACTTTATTTTTTTCACATAGTGAACATTTTGCATCACAAATATATATACACATATTTGTTTAAGCATTTTTTGTCACCTATTTTAAGCTTTTATTAGCGCTTATGATCTAAAGATTTTTTCTGGTTCTTTATCCAGTTTTCTTTGTTTTCCTATTATTAAACATATCAGCATGTGCTGCCCCTCTGTACTTCTGTGTGTTGTTTATTTGTTTGCTAGGGGCCACACTTTATAATAAAGCCCAGTGTGCTGATTCAGTGTAACCCAGTGCAACAATAAGCTGTACTATATGCCCTGCACATGGACTGCTGTTATTATTAACCCCTTAACCACCAAGGACGTGCAGGGTACGTCCTCAAAAGAAAGTCAGTTAACGACCAAGGACGTACCCTGCACGTCCTCAGTCTGGAAAGCAGCTGGAAGCGATCCTGATCACTTCCAGCTGCTTTCCGGTTATTGCATGATGCCTCGATATCGAGGCATCCTGCAATAACATTTTTTAGCCATCTGGTGCAGAGAGAGCCACTCTGTGGCCCTCTCTGCACCTGAGATCGGTGGCTATATTCGTTGGTGGGTGGGAGCCGGTATAGGAGGCGGGTGGCGGCCATCGATGGCCCTGCTGATCTGGAGGGGGGCGGGATCATGGGTGAGGATGGCCGGGAGTGTGCACGGACGCATGCATGTGCACGGGGGGCGGGCGCGTGCACGGGGAGGGAGTGGGTGGGAACCGCTACACTACAGAAAAAAAGTGTACAAAAATGAAAAAAATGGGGGGGAATTTTTTTTTAAAAAAAAAACATCAGTTAGGTGGTGGTGGTTGGTTTGTGGAGGGGGGAGCTACACTACAGAAAAAACGGCAAAAAAAAAACATTTTTTTTTGCAAACTGGGTACTGGCAGACAGCTGCCAGTACCCAAGATGGTTCCAATAAGGCAGAGGGGGAGGGTTAGAGAGCTGTTTTTGGGGGGGGGATCAGGGAGGTTGGGGGCTAAGGGGGGGATCCTACACAGTAGCATATGTAAATATGCTTAAAAAATTATATATTTTTTTTAAAAAAAAACTTTTATTTTAGTACTGGCAGACTTTCTGCCAGTACTTAAGATGACGGGGACAATTGTGGGGTGGGGGAGGGAAGAGAGCTCTTTGGGAGGGATCAAGGGGTGTGATCTGTCAGGTGGGAGGCTGATCTCTAAACTAAAGCTAAAATTAACCCTTCAAGCTCCCTACAAACTACATAATTAACCCCTTCACTGCTAGCCATAATACATGTGTGATGTGCAGCAGTATTTAGCGGCCTTCTAATTACCAAAAAGCAACGCCAAAGTCATATATGTCTGCTATTTCTGAACAAAGGGGATCCCAGAGAAGCATTTACAACCATTTGTGCCATAATTGCACAAACTGTTTGTAAATAATTTCAGTGAGAAACCTAAAATTGTGAAAAATTTTGCGTTTTTTTTAATTTGATCACATTTAGTGGTGAAATGGTGGCATGAAATATACCAAAATGGGCCTAGATCAATACTTGGGGTTGTCTACTACACTACAATAAATCTAAAATTAACCCTAGAAGCTCCCTACATGCTCCCTTATCAACCCCTTCACTGCTGGACATAATACACGTGTGGTGCACAGTGGCATTTAGCAGCCTTCTAATACCAAAAAGCAAAGCCAAAGCCATATATGTCTGCTATTTCTGAACAAAGGGGATCCCAGAGAAGCATTTACAACCATTTATGCTATAATTGCATAAGTTGTTTGTAAATAATTTCAGTGAGAAACCTAAAGTTTGTGAAAAAATTTGTGAGAAAGTGAACAATTTTTTTTATTTGATCGCATTTGGCGGTGAAATGGTGGCATGAAATATAGCAAAATGGGCCTAGATCAATACTTTGCGATGTCTTCTAAATATATATATATATATATATATATATATATATATATATATATATATATATACATGTCAATGGATTTTCAGGGATTCCTGAAAGATATCAGTGTTCCTATGTAACTAGCGTTAATTTTGAAAAAAAGTGGTTTGGAAATAGCAAAATGCTACTTGTATTTATGGCCCTATAACTTGCAAAAAAAGCAAACTACGTGTAAACATTGGGTATTTCTAAACTCAGGACAAAATTTAGAAACTATTTAGCATGGTTTTTTTTGGTGGTTGTAGATGTTTAACAGATTTTGGGGGTCAAAGTTAGAAAAAGTGTATTTTTTTCCATTTTTTCCTCATATTTTGTAAAAAAAAATTATAGTAAATTATAAGATATGATGAAAATAATGGTATCTTTTGAAAATCCATTTAATGGCGAGAAAAACAGTATATAATATGTGTGGGTACAGTAAATGAGTAAGAGGAAAATTACAGCGAAACACAAATACAGCAAAAATGTAAAAATAGCCTTGGTCCCAAACGGACAGAAAATGGAAAAGTGCTGTGGTCATTAAGGGGTTAAACATATCAGCGTGAGCTGCCCCTCTGTACGTCTGTGTGTTATGTATTTTCATGCTAGGGGCCACACTTTATAATGAAGCTCAGTGTGCGGATTTAGTTTAACCCAGTGTAACAATAAGCTGCACTATCTGCCCTGCACACAGACTGCTGTTATTATTAAACACATCAGCATGTGCTGCCCCTCTGTACGTCTGTGTGTTGTGTATTTTCTTGCTAGGGGCCACACTTTATAATGAAGCTCAGTGTGCGGATTTAGTTTAACCCAGTATAACAATAAGTTGCACTATCTGCCCTGCACACAGACTGACGTTTTTATTAAACATATCAGCATGTGCTGCCCCTCTGTACGTCCGTGTGTTGTGTATTTGCTTGCCAGGGGCCACACTTTATAATAGAGCCCACTGTGCTGATTTAGTGTAACCCAGTGTAACAATAAGCTGCACTATCTGCCCTGCACACAGACTGCTGTTATTATTAAACATATCAGCATGTGCTGCCCCTCTGTACATCTGTGTGTTGTGTATTTGCTTGCTAGGGGCCACACTTTATAATGAAGCCCAGTGTGCTGATTTAGTGTAACCCAGTATAACAATAAGCTGCACTATCTGCCCTGCACACAGACTGCTGTTATTATTAAACATATCAGCATGTGCTACCCCTTTGTACATCTGTGTGTTGTGTATTTGCTTGCTAGGGGCCACACTTTATAATGAAGCCCAGTGTGCTGATTCAGTGTAACCCAGTGTAACAATAAGCTGCACTATCTGCCCTGCACACAGACTGCTGTTATTATTAAACATATCAGCATGTGCTACCTCTCTGTGCATCTGTGTGTTATGTATTTATTTGCTAGGGGCCACACTTTATAATGAAGCCCAGTGTGCTGATTTAGTGTAACCCAGTGTAACAATAAGCTGCACTATCTGCCCTGCACACAGACTGCTGTTATTATTAAACATATCAGCATGTGCTGCCCCTATGTACGTCCGTGTGTTGTTTATTTGCTTGCTAGGGGCCACACTTTATAATTAAGCTCAGTGTGTGGATTTAGTTTAACCCAGTGTAACAATAAGCTGCACTATCTGCCCTGCACACAGACTGCTGTTATTATTAAACATATCAGTATGTGTTTCCCCTCTGTACGTCTGTGTGTTGTGTATTTGCTTGCTAGGGGCCACACTTTATAATGAAGCCCAGTGTGCTGATTCAGTGTAACCCAGTGTAACAATAAGCTGCACTTTCTGCCCTACACACAGACTGCTGTTATTATTAAACATATCAGCGTGTGCTGCCCCTCTGTACATCTGTGTTTTGTGTATTTGCTTGCTAGGGGCCACACTTTATAATGAAGCCAAGTGTGCTGATTTAGTGTAACCCAGTGTAACAATAAGCTGCACTATCTGCCCTGCACACAGACTGCTGTTATTATTAAACATATTAGCATGTGCTGCCCCTCTGTACGTCTGTGTGTTGTGTATTTGCTTGATAGGGGCCACACTTTATAAGGAAGCCCATTGTGCTGATTTAGTGTAACCCAGTGTAATGATAAAATGCACTATATGCCCTGCACACAGACTGCTGTTATTATTAAAATATCAGTATTCGCTGCCCCTCTGTACGTCTGTGTGTTGTGTATTTATTTGCTAGGGGCCACACTTTATAATGAAGCCCAGTTTGCTGATTTAGTGTAACCCAGTGTAACAATAAGCTGCACTATCTGCCCTGCACACAGACTGCTGTTATTATTAAACATATCAGCGTTCTCTATACGCCTGTGTGTTGTGCATTTCTGACTCCTCACCTGCAGGTTCCTTGCGTCTCTCAGGTATTGACTGGCCTGTTGCAGTGCTGGGACGTCCCTGTGCTTGTTGCTGTACAAAGCACTAGTACAGGCTTTTTATTGCCTAATGCTCTAGCTGTGCAAACTGCAGGGAATTTAAAAATACAGAAACCTGGGGACTTACAGAAGCAGGATATTTGTGTAATATAATCCCCTGGAGTTTAGAACAGTAAACTATGTGAGATATTGCTTGTTCTTTTTATTTGAGTAAATATATATATATATATATATATATAGAAGCAGTAAGAATAAGAATAAGAATAATAAGAATAAAAACAAAGGGCTAGATTACGAGTGGACTGCTAATTGTTGCACGAGCGGTAAGGGGTTTAAACACGTTTGCTCGAGCTCAATTGAATTTAACGTGTTAGCGCAGCTTCAGAGCTCTAGTTAACTGTTACATGAAACAAAAAAGAAATGTAAAAGTAGAGTTACACTCATAATAACACTGTCTGATAAAAATGATTTAAAAATGATTAAAAAAATATTGTATTCAAAAGTTGTAAAAGATCAAAGATATGAGGTATCGGGTGTTAGAAAAAAAGGCAGACAAAGGGATTTAACAAAGAAATACATACATATACATGTATATTGATGTATATATGTCTATAAGGGATGTGCATTCATTTTCGGAAGAATGAAGGAAAATAATAAAAATGTCATTTTCTTTGCATAGCGAAGACACAACCATTTGAAAACAAAACATAAATGATAATGAAAATAAATGCGCATTATTTTCTTTTGAATTTTCATTTTTCATTTTTGGATGCTGCTTTTTATGATGCATGTAGGCTTTAGTCAATGTATGTATAGCAACTAATTGCAATTGTCAGTATATGGCCGAGTTATAATTAGTGATGTCTTCCACAAAAGTTCATGAACCGGGCGAACCGCCATTGACTTCAATGGGCAGGCGAATTTTAAAACCCACAGGGACTCTTTCTGGCCACAAAAGTGATGGAAAAGTTGTTTCAAGGGGACTAACACCTGGACTGTGGCATGCCGGAGGGGGATCCATGGCAAAACTCCCATGGAAAATTACATAGTTGATGCAGAGTCTGTTTTTAAGCCATAAAGGGCATAAATCACCTAAAATTCCTAAATTGTTTGGAATAACATGCTTTAAAACATCAGGTATGATGTTGTATCGTTCATGTAGTGTAAGGGTTACGCCCGCTTCACAGTGACAGACCAAACTCCCCGTTTAACGCACCGCAAACAACCACAAACAGTCCATTTGCACAACCGCAAACTCCCCATAGATCAATTGATGCAATAGATACATTTGATGATAGATACGATAGATAGATAGATTTGATAGATAGATAAATAGATAGATTTTATAGATAGATAATTTCCCAGACAGAGAATTACAAGCCTGACACACAGGGTGGCAGTGGCAGGCTGGCCTGGCAACTGAAATTAGATTACACTAGCAGACTGATGTAAAAGTTTTTTTTTTTTATTTACACTAATGTTACACCAGATATGAGTGGTGGCACTGAGCAAGTAGGCACAGTATATGCTGTGAGCCTGACACACAGGCTGGCAGTGGCAGGCTGGCCTGTCAACTGAAATTAGATTACACTAGCAGACTGATGTAAAAAAAATTTTTTTTATTTAAATTTACACTAATATTACACCAGATATGAGTGGTGGCACTGAGCAAGTAGGCACAGTATATGCTGTGAGCCTGACACACAGGCTGGCAGTGGCAGGCTGGCCTGTCAACTGAAATTAGATTACACTACAGACTGATGTAAAAGTTTTTTTTTTTTTTTATTTACACTAATGTTACACCAGATATGAGTGGTGGCACTGAGCAAGTAGGCACAGTATATGCTGTGAGCCTGACACACAGGCTGGCAGTGGCAGGCTGGCCTGGCAACTGAAATTAGATTACACTAGCAGACTGATGTAAAAGTTTTGTTTTTTTAAATTAAACTACTGTTACACCAGCCAGATATGACTGGTGGCACTGAGCAAGTAGGCACAGTATATGTTGTGAGCCTGACACACAGGCTGGCAGTGGCAGGCTGGCCTGGCAACTGAAATTAGATTACACTAGCAGACTGATGTAAAAGTTTTTTTTTTAATTTACACTAATGTTACACCAGATATGACTGTTGGCACTGAGCAGTTAAGCACAGTATATGCTGTGAGCCTGACACACAGGCTGGCAGTGGCAGGCTAGCCTGGCAACTGAGATTAGATTACACTAGCAGACTGATGTAAAAGTTTTTTTTTTTTAAATTTACACTAATGTTACACCAGATATGACTGGTGGTGGCACTGAGCAAGTAGGCACAGTATATGCTGTAAGCCTAACACACAGGCTGGCAGTGGCAGACAGGCAACTGCTTTTAGATTACACTAGCAGACTGATGTAAAAGTTTTGTTTTTTTAAATTAAACTACTGTTACACCAGCCAGATATGACTGGTGGCACTGAGCAAGTAGGCACAGTATATGTTGTGAGCCTGACACACAGGCTGGCAGTGGCAGGCTGGCCTGGCAACTGAAATTAGATTACACTAGCAGACTGATGTAAAAGTTTTTTTTTTAATTTACACTAATGTTACACCAGATATGACTGTTGGCACTGAGCAGTTAAGCACAGTATATGCTGTGAGCCTGACACACAGGCTGGCAGTGGCAGGCTGGCCTGGCTACTGAAATTAGATTACACTAGCAGACTGATGTAAAAGGTTTTTTTTTTTAATTTACACTAATGTTACACCAGATATGAGTGGTGGCACTGAGCAAGTAGGTACAGTATATGCTGTGAGCCTGACACACAGGCTGGCAGTGGCAGGCAGGCAACTGCTATTAGATTACAAAGAAAAAAAAAAACGACTGATGTAGCCCTAAAAAGGGCTTTTTGGGGTGCTGTCCTTACAGCAGAGATCAGATGAGTCCTTCAGGACTGTAGTGGACACTGAATACACTAGCCTAGCTATCAATTTCCCTATAAAATCAGCAGCAGCTACACTATCCCTCCTCTCACTAAGAATGCAGGATTAGAATGCATCTAAAATGGCTGCTGCCCAGGAGCTGGGAGGGTCTGGGAGGGAGTGTCTGCTGCTGATTGGCTGTAATGTGTCTGCAGACTGTGAGATACAGGGTCAAAGTTTACTCAATGATGACGAATAGGGGGCGGATCGAACATCGCATATGTTCACCCGCCGCTGCGAACGCGAACAAGCTATGTTCACCGCGAACTATTCGCCGGCGAACTATTCGCGACATCACTAGTTATAATACAATATATTTCATAATTATTCTTTAAACAAACCCCCCAATAAAATGCATATACAAAACAATAAAATTAATGTTAATTCCTAAATTCTTTATATTAGTTAAATTTATAAACACATTGAATTATATTTCTAGAAAACCAGATATGAACCAAACTATACAATGTTTAAACTGTTACAATATTCTTTACAAAGCAAACCAAATTGTAACTTTATAATTACCCTTATTCACAATTCAATTACATTAAAATACCACAATGAAATACCAGAATCTTCTGTTATTAACCAATAACTCTAGTCCAATGCTCAATATGGATTACCCATTTACTATGCTTACTTAATAACTACCAGGGATATAATCACAATAACCAGTTTATGTTCAGTTCTGAAAGAGTTCACTGTAATAATTGACTTATAAATCTGGAGCATAAAACCCTGTCTAATGAATAAATTATTTAGCAACAATGACTAGTTAAGACTATACAAGACTATGAAACACAAACTTAAAATACTGAGTGCCCCTTTAAATCTATTAACTGCAATTTGACTGTAACAATAATTAATGTATTTGCTTTAAAATATCAAATTATATACTTAACAAATTCTTATACTTTACAAGGTCACCATTTGAGAATTCAGTTAATATCAAAATATGTCTATCATCATATGCTTAGAGGAATTATGCACATTTGTGAGAGAATTAATCTTGATAGTTTCTTATCCACAAAGAGTGTCCCAATGTATTTAACTTACAGAAAAATGTGTTAGCACACTGGTTTCTCTTATAAGCAAAATGGCAGCAAGCAAGATTGCAACAGTTACCAACCAATTTTTTTCCACCAAGATCCCTCTCTCTCTGTGCAATGAGCTTTTTTGTCTGAGACAAGACTCCTCCTAATCTTTTAATCATTCGATAGATTTGGGTATGCACTTTTCTCTGATTGGCTACTGGGAAATTTCATTTTCAACAGCCAAATGCCTTTTGGCTGTAATACCGGATTTAGACCATCGGGGGCAGCAGACAGAGACAACAGTTTCATTCAAATATTGCTACAGTTAAATTATCCAATCTTATAAAATGTCTATCAAATACACTTTTTCTTTATATTAATAAACCTTTCTAGTCATATTTTAACATACATGGATTACATTTTGTCATTTTTCCTGATTATTTTGATATGAAACATTTCTAACATCATATTATTATATATTATTATTATCTTAACTTACAACATGTATGAATTGGCATCTGGGATACTAAACAACAGAGTAACAGTCAATCAGATCTGGTATCACTAGATCAGTAAGGGAGAATCATTTAAATGATTGCCCACTCATGTGCCTAGATTAGAGTTTTTCGTTAGAAGGGGTGCATTAGCTACACGTCTTTTTTTTCTAACGCACTGTGTTTTTGACGCTGGTATTTAGAGTTTAAAAACAACCTTCTAACGCGACTCCTAACGCGTCTATTTAATACGCGTAATCATGCCCGCGTTAGACAGTCTACCATAGAGATCAATGGCAAATCAAACAAACACACTTTTTTTACCTAACACTCGATCTCGCGAGAAATATGCACTGCTTGGTCATATGACGTATACCACATAATGCACAACAATAACACACTGCAAAAGTCATAACAACAATCACAAAACATAGCACACATGCATTACACATTCACAAGCGGGGAAAAATAAAATAAAATATAACTAAACGAGGAATACGCATATACTTTACGATACGAAAATATGGAAAATAACAAAAATGAAAAATAAATGCACACTCATACACAAGCAAAATACTCGCATTCAACATTACGAAATATTAGGACAAACATACATATACAACACTTCACTAATATGACACCATCACCAATTAACATTTACATTTACACATAATACTATTGGACAATGTTATAGAAAACAAGCACTATGACATCATCGCATTCTACAAATTCCACAAATACTAACTCAAAATGAGCATGCGCAAATTCACACAACTAATACACATTGCACGCATACTAATTACTAACAAAGCACACCTGAACACAATTTACAAGGCAAACCGGTACATCTTTAAATATTTACACAGGGTATATAAGCACCACACAAGCATGGCTTCTTTGACTGTGTTGCTGGTGGGTTTTTGGAGATTTGAGATTTGAGATTTAGTGAGTTATTGTGAGAGTTAGTGCGAGTTAGTGTTAGTGTGAGAGAGTCAGTTAGAGTTATTGTGAGTGAGTTAGTGGTAGTGTGAGAGAGTCAGTTAGTGTTATCGTGAGTCAGTTAGTGTTATCGTGAGTGAGTTACTGGTAGTGTGAGTTAGTGGTAGTGTGAGTTAGTGGTAGTGTGAATTAGTGGGAGCGTGAGTTAGTGGGAGCGTGAGTTAGTAAGAGAGCGGTAGTGAGCGACAGTTGGTTTGGGTGAGTGTGTGAGTGCTTTTTCTGTATACTTAACACATTTACACGCAAACACATTCAATACATACATACACTTATCAGTTATCAATAACACTACATACACTCCATACCCCATACCCTCTCATACTACACTCCATACCCCATTCCCTGTAGTCCCATTCCCTTTCATCCCATTCCCTTTCATCCCATTCCCTCTAATCCCATTCCCTCTAATCTCATACCCCATTCCCTCTAATCCCATCCCCATCCCCTAGTTACATTTAGTTTACATATCCTCCTTTTAGTCTTCTTATACATTTTGGTTGGTTAAATACTCCTTACCCTCTTTTATTTATATCCCTTTCACACTTTGAGCACTTGTTTTGTCTTTTTATTTCTTTATTTTGACCCCCTTTCATTTGTGCACAGTCACTTTTTGTTTGAGTAGTTAGGGCTTAGTTTAGAGAATAGATGGAAGAGGAGGGCAGGCAGGAGATTAGTCAGGGGAGAGGGAGAGGGGGGAGTAGAGGGAGAGGGAGAGGAACAGGACAGGAAGGGGGGCAGGAAGCGGGGGAGGAAGCGGTGGGTGGACCCAGCCACTTGGTTCAAGATGAACAAGTGGCTGGGCCCAGTGGCGGACAGAGTAGGGCTTCACAGTCTGGGAAACAGAGGGCACCATCACAGGGGAAGGCCAAGGTGACTAGGGAGGCGAGGTATACTATGGAGGAGAAGGAGGTCCTCATAGAAGCGTATATGCTGCAGGCTCAGAAGCCAACCCCGAGTGACAAGAGGAAGCTCTGGCGGGAGATAAGGGATGCAGTTAATGCAGTGGGGGGCCATAACAGAGATATGGACTCTATTAAACATCGCTACCGGGACTGCAAGATGGAGCTGAAAAAGAAAATAAGCAGGGAGTACCAACATGCCACAGGGACCGGTGGCGGGCCTGCACTGACTGTTGAGTACTCCTGATGGGAGGAAATGTTGCGTCCCAGCATCTCTGAGGTGGCCATAGTCGGGAACCTGCCACTCTCATCTGACGGTAAGCTCATTTAAGAATCTATTAACTAGTGGCGAACTCAAACTTCCGGTATTGTTCGCGAACCCGCGAACCGCGCGAACCGTCATTGAATTCAATAGGCAGGCAAACTTTAAAACCTACAAGGACTCTTTCTGGCCACAATAGTGATAGAAAAGTTGTTTCAAGGGTACTAACACCTGGACTGTGGCATGCTGGAGGGGGATCCCTGGCAAAACTTCCATGGAAAATTACATAGTTTATGCAGAGTCTGCTTTTAACCCATAATGGGCCTAAATCAATTAACATTCCCAAATTGTTTGCAATAACGTGCTTTAAAACATCAGTTATGATGTCGTATCTATCAGGTAGTGTAAGGGTTACGGCCGCATCACAGTGACAGAGCAAACTCCAAGTGTTACGCACCGCAATCAACCGCAAACAGTCCACTTGCACAACCACGAGATAGATAGATAGATTTGATAGATAGATACATAGATAACATAGCTCAATCGATGCAATATACATATGATCGATACACTGTACATAGCTCAAAAGATGCAATATACATTCGATCGATACGAATTACATCGATCAATAGATGCAATATACATTTGATAGATACGAATGTTATCGAATCAAAGATGCAATAAACATTTTATAGATACGAATGACATCAACCAAAATATGTAATATACATTTTATAGATACAAATTACATTGATCAATAGATGCAATCTACATTTGATCGATACGTTTGATAGTTCGATCGATTTCATATATAAATAAATGGATTTGAAATATATATAATTTCCCTGACAGAGTATAACAATAAGACATGTGGTCTGTGACCCGTGGTGTGTTAAGTAGTAATATTCTTAACATTTTACTACAGCCTGTTACTCCCCCTATCAGATGAGGTCTATATGGGCTTCATTTGTGGAACCGGGAGATGGAAGAAGATGATTGTTCTGTCCTCCTACTTCAAATTTGTCAGAAACACAAGTGGCTGTCTCAAAACATCACGGACAGAAGATAGATTGATAGATAGGATAGATATACATAGATTGATAGTTAGATAGAATCGATAGAAGAGAAATAGATAGATTTGTTAGATATATAATTATCCTGATAAAGTCTAATAATTAAACATGCGTTCTTGGACCCAACTAGGTTGTGTTAAGTAGTACTATTCTTCGCACTTTCAGCCCTGTAACTCCCCCTATTGGTGGAGGTCTATATGGTGGTTATGATTACCCTGACAAAGTATAACAACAAGACACGCGGTCTGGGACCCATGGTAAATTTGTTGTGTTAAGTAAAACTTTTCTTATCACTTGAATCCCTCTTACCCCCCCTTTTGTTGGAGCTCTATATGGCCTGCATGATTAGCCAGACAAAGTATAATAATAAAACATCTGGTCTTGGACCCATGGTAATTAGGTTGTGTTTAAGTAGTACTATTCTTATAACTGTAATCCCTGTTATTCCCTCTATCAAGGGACGTCTATATGGCCTGCATGATTACCCTGACAAAGTATAACATCAAGACACACGGTGTTGGACCCATGATAACTAGCTTGTGTTAATTATTACTTTTCTTAGCACTTTAATCCCTGTTACCCCCCCCTATCGGGGGTGGTCTATATGGCCTGCCTGATTACCCTGAAAAAATATAATAATAAGACATGCGGTCTGTTACCCATTTTAACTAGGTTGTGTTTTAAGTACTACCATTCTTAGCACTTTAATCTCTGTAACTCCCCCTATTTGGTGAGGTCTATACGGCCTGGATGATTACCCATACAAAATATAATAATAAGACATCTGCTCTTGGTCTGCGACCCATGGTAACTATGTTGTGTTAATTAGTAATGTCCTTAGCATTTTAATAGCTGTTACTCATACTCACCCTATCGGTAGAGGTCTATATGGCCTGCATGATTACCCTTACAAAATATAATAACCAAACATATGCTCTGGGACCCATGGTAAGTAGGTTGTGTTAAGTAGTACTGTTCTTTGCAGTTTAATACCTGTTACAACACCAAATGGTGGCAGGTCTATCTGGCCTTCATCATTAGCTGCACCCAAACCCAAAAAAAAGCCGAGTGGTCTTAGACTAACACCCATGGCTAACTCGGTTGTTTCAATTAGTACTATTCTTAGCACTTTCATCCCTGTTACGGGTGGTCTACATGGCCATCATGATTAGCCGAACAAAATACTACAATCCAACCTTTGCTCAGTCTTCATAGGCCCTTCATTGGCTGTATTTTGATAGTACAGTTCTTATTATTTTTATAGCTGATACAACACCGAATGGTGGCAGCTCTATATGGCCTGCATGATTAGCCACACCCAAAACAAAAATAAATCCAAGCGGTCTTAGATTAACACCCATGGCTAACTCGGTTGTTTCAAGTAGTACTATTCTTAGCACTTTCATCTCATCATCCCTGTTACTTCCAGGACTCTCGGTGGTGGTCTACATGGCCATCATGATTAGCCTAACCAAATACTACAATCCAACCTTGGCTCAGTCTTCATAAGGCCCTTCATTGGCTGTATTTTTTGTAGTTCTGTTCTTATTAGTTAAATAGCTGATACAACACCGAATGGTGGCAGCTCTATATGGCCTGCATGATTAGCCGCACCCAAAACAAAAATAAATCCAAGCGGTCTTGGATTAACACCCATGGCTAACTCGGTTGTTTCAAGTAGTACTATTCTTAGCACTTTCATCTCATCATCCCTGTTACTTCCAGGACTCTCGGTGGTGGTCTACATGGCCATCATGATTAGCCTAACCAAATACTACAATCCAACCTTGGCTCAGTCTTCATAAGGCCCTTCATTGGCTGTATTTTTTGTAGTTCTGTTCTTATTAGTTTAATAGCTGATACAACACCAAATGGTGGCAGCTCTATATGGCCTGCATGATTAGCCGCACCCAAAGCCAAAAAAAAGCCAAGGGGTCTTGCACTAACACCCATGGCTAACTCTGTTGTTTCAAGTTGTACTATTCTTAGCACTTTCATCTCATCCCTGTTACTTCCAGGACTCTCGGTGGTGGTCTACATGGCCATCATGATTACCCTCACCAAAATATAACAACAATACGTGCATGCAGGGAACCATGGTAAGGTTACTTCCTTTCGAAAAATCGAGTATAACAGTTGCAGGCAGAGGTTCTGACCCTGCATTATGGCTGCACCTCTCCCTAAAAGAGGCATGCGTTACAGAGTCGGTGGGCATGTATGCAAAGAGCTGGCCTGCCTAAAAAGAATAGCAAGGCTGTACAGGTTGTTCTCCTTCAGCCGTTTTATACGCTGTCCCACGGCCACGACCCTCAACAACCACAACAGAATGAAACACCACATATGCCATCCTTTTGAACAACAGAGTACAGGTATGGCATTGATTTTAGTTACACGGCAATATTTATTATGAACCGTGAAATTGAAAACAAAAACATGATTGAACACCCAGTACAGTACAGGTCATTCTCCTTCGGCCTTTTTAGAATAGTGTTCCGGACCCCCAACAAAAACAACAGCAGGAAAGAGGACATATGGCATCCTTTTGAACAATAGATGACAGGTAAGGCATAGATTTTAGAAAGCCATAGATAATTTGTTTGCAACTGTGAAATAAAAAAAACATTGATTGGACACCCAGCACACTTCTTTATCCTTAGGCCTTTTTATAAGAGGCTCCCGGAGCCTCAACAGAAACAACAGCATGAAAGAGGACATATGGCATCCTTTTGAATAATAGATTACAGGAAAGGCATTGATTTTAGAAACACAGAGATCATTAGTTGCAACCGGGAAATAGAAAAAAACATTGATTAGACACCCAGTACACTTATTTATCCTTAGGCCTTTTTAATAAGAGGGTCCCGGAGCCTCAACCGAAACAACAGCATGAAAGAGGACATATGTCATCCTTTTGAATAATAGATTACAGGAAAGGCATTGATTTTAGAATCCCAGAGATCATTTATATGACCCGGGAAATAGAAAAAAACATTGATTGGACACCCAGTACACTTCTTTATCCTTAGGCCTTTTTATAAGAGGGTCCCGGAGCCTCAACAGAAAAAAACATTATGAAAGAGGACATATGGCATCCTTTTGAATAATAGATTACAGGAAAGGCATTGATTTTAGAAACCCAGAGATCATTAGTTGCAACCGGGAAATAGAAAAAAACATTGATTAGACACCCAGTACACTTATTTATCCTTAGGCCTTTTTAATAAGAGGGTCCCGGAGCCTCAACCGAAACAACAGCATGAAAGAGGACATATGTCATCCTTTTGAATAATAGATTACAGGAAAGGCATTGATTTTAGAAACCCAGAGATCATTAGTTGCAACCGGGAAATAGTAAAAAACATTGATTAGACACCCAGTACACTTATTTATCCTTAGGCCTTTTTAATAAGAGGGTCCCGGAGCCTCAACCGAAACAACAGCATGAAAGAGGACATATGTCATCCTTTTGAATAATAGATTACAGGAAAGGCATTGATTTTAGAAACCCAGAGATCATTAGTTGCAACCGGGAAATAGAAAAAAACATTGATTAGACACCCAGTACACTTATTTATCCTTAGGCCTTTTTAATAAGAGGGTCCTGGAGCCTCAACCGAAACAACAGCATGAAAGAGGACATATGTCATCCTTTTGAATAATAGATTACAGGAAAGGCATTGATTTTAGAATCCCAGAGATCATGTATATGACCCGGGAAATAGAAAAAAACATTGATTGTACACCCAGTACACTTCTTTATCCTTAGGCCTTTTTATAAGAGGCTCCCGGAGCCTCAACAGAAAAAACATCATGAAAGAGGACATATGGCATCCTTTTGAATAATAGATTACAGGAAAGGCATTGATTTTAGAAACCCAGAGATCATTAGTTGCAACCGGGAAATAGAAAAAAACATTGATTAGACACCCAGTACACTTATTTATCCTTAGGCCTTTTTAATAAGAGGGTCCCGGAGCCTCAACCGAAACAACAGCATGAAAGAGGACATATGTCATCCTTTTGAATAATAGATTACAGGAAAAGCATTGATTTTAGAATCCCAGAGATCATTTATATGACCCGGGAAATAGAAAAAAACATTGATTGGACACCCAGTACACTTCTTTATCCTTAGGCCTTTTTATAAGAGGGTCCCGGAGCCTCAACAGAAAAAAACATTATGAAAGAGGACATATGGCATCCTTTTGAATAATAGATTACAGGAAAGGCATTGATTTTAGAAACCCAGAGATCATTAGTTGCAACCGGGAAATAGAAAAAAACATTGATTAGACACCCAGTACACTTATTTATCCTTAGGCCTTTTTAATAAGAGGGTCCTGGAGCCTCAACCGAAACAACAGCATGAAAGAGGACATATGTCATCCTTTTGAATAATAGATTACAGGAAAGGCATTGATTTTAGAAACCCAGAGATCATTAGTTGCAACCGGGAAATAGAAAAAAACATTGATTAGACACCCAGTACACTTATTTATCCTTAGGCCTTTTTAATAAGAGGGTCCCGGAGCCTCAACTGAAACAACAGCATGAAAGAGGACATATGTCATCCTTTTGAATAATAGATTACAGGAAAGGCATTGATTTTAGAAACCCAGAGATCATTTATATGACCCGGGAAATAGAAAAAAACATTGATTAGACACCCAGTACACTTATTTATCCTTAGGCCTTTTTATAAGAGGCTCCCGGAGCCTCAACAGAAACAACAGCATGAAAGAGGACATATCACATCCTTGTGAATAATAGATTACAGGAAAGGCATTGATTTTAGAAACACAGAGATAATTAGTTGCAACCGGGAAATCTAAAAGAACATTGATTAGACACCCAGTACACTTATTTATCCTTAGGCCATTTTAGCAGAGGCTCCAGGACCCTCAACAAAACCAGCAGCAGGAAAGAGGACATATGGCATCCTTTTGAAAATTAGATTACAGGAAAGACATTGATTTTAGAAACCCGGAGATAATTTTTTGCAACCGGGAATTTGAATCAAACAAATGATTCGATGGACACCCAGTACACTTCTTTCTCCTTAGGCCTTTTTATAAGAGGGTCCCGGAGCCTCAACAGAAACAACAGCATGAAAGAGGACATATGGCATTCTTGTGAATAATAGATTACAGGAAAAGCATTGATTTTAGAAACACAGAGATAATTAGTTGCAACCGGGAAATCTAAAAGAACATTGATTAGACACCCAGTACACTTATTTATCCTTAGGCCTTTTTAGCAGAGGCTCCAGGACCCTCAACAAAACCAGCAGCAGGAAAGAGGACATATGGCATCCTTTTGAAAATTAGATTACAGGAAAGGCATTGATTTTAGAAACCCTGAGATAATTTGTTGCAACCGGGAATTTGAATCAAACAAATGATTCGATGGACACCCAGTACACTTCTTTCTCCTTAGGCCTTTTTATAAGGTCCAGGACCCTCAAAAAAAACACCAGCAGGAAAGAGGACGTATGGCATCCTTTTGAACAATAGAGTACAGGTACAGCATTGATTTTACAAACCCAGAGATAATTTTGGTCAAATGTGAAATAGAAAAAAAAAAAAATTGAGTGGACACCCAGTACACCTCTTTCTCCTTAGGCCTTTTTATAAGAGGGTCCAGGACCCTCAAACAAAATACCAGCAGGAAAGAGAACATATGGCATCCTTTTGAACAATAGAGTACTGGTACGGCATTGATTTTAGAAACGCACAGATAATTGTTTGGAAAAGTGAAATAGCCCCAAAAACCATGCTTGGACTCCCACTCCAGGTCGTTCTCCTTCAGCCTTTTTATAAGAGGGTCCAGCACCCTCAACAGAAACAACTGCAGGAAACACCACCACATATGCCATCCTTTTGCACAAGCGAGTACAGGTATGGCATCCATTTTAGAAACCCAGAGATAATTGAGAGGAACCAGGAACATTTTTCTAAAAATTTGATGGGGCACCCATTACAGGTCGTTCTCCTTCAGCCTTTTTATACCATGGGCCATGACCCGCAACAGGCACAACAGCATGAAACACCACATATGCTACCCTTTTGCACAATAGAGTACAGGTATGGCATAGATGGAACACGGAGATAATTTAGAGCAACCAAGAGACGTATAAAGATGCTTGGTCGGTCCTCCTCCTTCAAATTTGTGGCATTTTGCGTTCAATTTAATGGTCCACCAGATATGAGTGGTGTGCTAAGTTGTACTATTCGTAACAGTTTAATCACTATTGTTATGTGCCTTATTTTTTTTATTTGAGTTTTGTACCCACAGAGCTGCAGCAGAGGCCAGAAAAATTAGGAATGTACAAATGACTGAAAAATTTGGGTATTGTTGTAGCAACTGCTGTAGCAGCGGCCAGAAAAATTGATGTTTGTAAAACATTTATAAAGTGCCCTAAAAGCTTGTTGCTTGAACACTAGTTGTTGGCGGATAAGTCAAGCAAGTCCTCCGGCTTTATAACAAAAAAAAAAGGCCAGCCTGTGTACCAGTTGTAGCCCAAGCCAGCTCATCTCATCATCAGGCCTTTTTTATTCAAATGTATCGCCCAATGTCAGTCCCTTCGGGATCCAGCCCTCATTCATTTTTATAAAAGTGAGATAGTCAAGGCTTTTTTGACCTAGGCGACTTCTCATCTCAGTGACAAAACCTCCTGCTGCACTGAAAGTCATTTCGGACAGGACACTTGAAGCGGGGCAGGCCAGAAGTTCCATTGCAAATTGGGATAGCTCAGGCCACAAGTCCAGCCTGCACACCCAGTAGTCAAGGGGTCCATCGCTCCTGAGAGTGTCGAGATCCGCAGTTAAAGCTAGGTAGTCTGCTACCTGTCGGTTGAGTCTTTCTCTAAGGCTGGATCCCGAAAGGCTCTGATGGTGCATGGGAGTTAAAAAGGTACGCATGTCCTCCATCAACAAGACTTCAGTAAAGCATCCTGTCCTTGCCGCCGTGGTCGTGGGAGGAGGAGGAGGAGGATTAATTTCATCTCTTCCCCTGTTACATTCCCGTGGTGCTGTGACATCACCCTTATATGCTGTGTAAAGCATAGTTTTTAATTTATTCTTAAAATGCTCCATCCTTTACGACTTGCGGGAATTTGGTAACATTTCAGGCACTTTATGCTTATACCGGGGGTCGAGGAGCGTGGACACCCAGTACAGGTCGTTCTCCTTCAGCTTTTTTATACGAGGGTCCCTCAACAGGCACGACAGCATGAAAGAACCCATTTGAACAAGGTTGGATGCCGAGCTAATCATGTCCCGTTCCTCCTCCTCACTGATCTCACTGATGGTATCTTCTTCCCCCCAGCCACGTACAACACCACGGGTACCAGAGAGGTGACAACAACGAGCACCCTGGGATGCCTGTTGTGCTCGGTCTTCCTCTTCCTCCTCCTCCTCAAAGCCACATTCCTCCTCTGACTCCTCTGACTCACAATCCTCTTCCTGCGTTGCCGCAGGTCCAGCAAGCGATGCTGATTCGGCTGTTTGTGGGGGTGATGGACACCACAACTCTTCCTCTTCCTCTTCACGCTCATCTACTGCCTGATCCAGCACTCTTCGCAGGGCACGCTCCAGGAAGAAAACAAATGGTATGATGTCGCTGATGGTGCCTTCGGTGCGACTGACAAGGTTTGTCACCTCCTACAGGCTCATGCATGAGCGTCCAGTAATTTGGAAAACATATCCCCAGCTCCCCAGAGGCTGGCCTAGCACCCCGGTCATACAAATACTCATTAACAGCTTTTTCTTGTTGGAGCAGGCGGTCAAACATTAGGAGTGTTGAATTCCACCGTGTCGGGCTGTCGCAAATCAAGCGCCTCACTGGCAGGTTGTTTCGACACTGGATATCAGACAAGTGCACCATGGCCGTGTAGGAACGCCTGAAATGGCCACACACCTTCCTGGCCTGCTTCAGGACGTCCTGTAAGCCTGGGTACTTATGGACAAATCGTTGTACAATTAGATTACACACATGTGCCATGCACGGCACATGTGTTAACTTGACCAATTTCAATGCCGCCACCAAATTACTTCCATTGTCAGAAACAACCTTGCCAATCTCCAGTTGGTGCGGAGTCAGCCACTGATCCACCTGTGCGTTCAGGGCAGTCAGGAGTGCTTGTGCGGTGTGACTCTCTGCTTTCAGGCAAGTCAACCCCAAGATGGTGTGACACTGCCATACCCGGGATGTAGCATAGTACCTGGGGAGCTGGGGCGGTGCCATAGATGTGGAGCAAGATGCAGAAGTTGAAGAGGACTCAGCCGAGGAAGAGGTTATGGAAGAGGATGGAGTAGGAGGAGTAGAGGAGGAAGCAGCAGGCCTGCCTGCAAGTCGTGGCGGTGTCACCAACTCTTCTGCAGAGCCACGCATTCCATGCTTGTCAGAAGTCAGCAGGTTTACCCAATGTGCAGTGTAGGTGATATACCTGCCCTGACCATGCTTTGCAGATCAGCTATCCGTGGTCATATGGACCCTTGCCCCAACGCTGTGTGCCAGACATGCCATAACTTCCTTTCTCACAACAGGTTTGGGATTGCCTTTTGTGAAAATAAATTTCTGCCAGGTACCTTCCACTGCGGTGTCCCAATAGATACAAATTTTTTGAAAGCATCAGACTCCACCAGCTTGTATGGTAAAAGCTGGCAGGCTAAGAGTTCAGACAAGCCAGCTGTCAGACGCCGGGCAAGGGGGTGACTTTGAGAAATTGGCTTCTTACGCTCAAACATATCCTTGACAGACACCTGACTGTGGGCAGATGACCAGGAACTGCTACGTAAGAGAGACTGAGTGGAGGATGGTTGAGAGGGGGCAAGGAGGACAGCACTGGTTGATGTGGCTGAAGATGCTGGAGCAGGAGGAGGAGAGTGGCTTTCACTTTGTGTGCTGCTTCTACTCATGTGTTCTTCCCATCGGCATTTGTGATGGGAGACCATGTGCCTTCGCAAAGCAGTTGTACCTAGGTGGGTGTTGGACTTCCCACGACTCAGTTTCTTTTGGCACAGGTTGCAAATGGCATCGCTGTTGTCAGAGGCAAACACACACAAAAAATGCCACACTGCTGAGCTCTGCGATGACGGCATTCTGGTGGTGGCAACAGCATGCATTGATGGGCGTCGGCGTGCTGTCTGGCTGACCCCTGGTGATGATGCATGCTGTCTGACTGTGCCACTAGCTCCTTGAGATGACCTCCCCATGCTTCCAAATTGTCTCCTCCTCCTCCTCCTCCTCCTCTCTGTCTCCCCATCTGAACTTTCCCCCTCTTCTTCTTCTCTTCTAGCAGGCACCCATGTGACATCCACAGACACATCATCTTCAACCGCTTCACTTGTATCTGAAACATCAAGAAAGGAAGCAGCAGTGGGTACAACATCATCATCATCATCACACCGTACCTCCATGTCGGTAATGCTGCCTGACTGAGACTGATCACTATTATCTACATCCTCTGATGGTTGCGCATCACTCATTTCTTCCAAATGATGTGTCAATAACTCCTGTGACAGATCAAGTGAAGCGGCTGTGGTGCTAGTGTTGGTGGTGGCGACAGGCGGGGGAGTGGCACTGGTTACTTGAGACCTGCCCAAAGCACAGCTGGACGTAGATGGTGCATCAAGGTTAGGAGGACTAGCAGCGGAAGCTGAAGAAGATTGGGTGTCCTGTGTAAGCCATTCAACTAGGTCCTCCTCAGAAGTTTTCGCGTCCCCCCTGGCACCCGGCGTCTGAACAATGTGCATATTTGTAGGGTCTAAAGGAATCACAGCACCACGATCACGACCACGGAACCTGCGGGTGGCCTGCCTCTGCCTGTCATTTTTTTTAAATGGACACTAACAATACTATTACACCAATTGAGTGGTGGCACTGTGAAAGTGGGCACAGTATACGCTGTGAGACTGACAACAACAAAAAAGACAGATGTTTTAAAAATCACAAATTGTTAATTTTTTTAAATATTACAAGTACTGTGACAACAAATATGATTGTTTGTCACTAGTTGGCAAATGGGCCTGTCTGGCACACACGCTGGGAGAAAGGAAACTGCAATTCAATGGCACTAGGAGACTGAAGAATCACAGTCAAAACAGTTATGATTAACAAAAATTCCAATCCTGTTACAATAAATATGATTGGTGGCACTAATTGGCTAGTTGGGATTGGCACACAGGCAGGCAGGCAGGAGGAAAATGCAATTCAAGGGCACTAGTAGACTGCAGATTGACAGTCAAAACAGTGATGATTGACAAATTTTGCAATACTGTTAAAAGAAATATGATTGCTGGCAATAATTGGCTAGGTGGGCCTGGCACACAGCAGGCTGCAAGGCTGGAGGAAAGTGCAATTCAATGGCACCAGCAAACTGAGGATTCACAACAACTATTACCAAAAATTTTAATTTTTAATTATTAAGAATACTGTGACAACAAATATGATTGGTGTAAATATTTTTCAAGTAGGCCTGGCACACAGGCTTGGAAGGCAGTAGAAAAGTGCAATTCTAGGGCACAAGCAAACTGAGGATTAAGATCAACAATCAAGAATTTTTTAATTTTAATTAGTAACTATACTGTGACAACAATTATGATTGGTGTAAATAGTTGGCAAGACGGCCTGGCATAAAAGGCTGGCAGGCAGGAGGTAAATGCAATTCAAGGACACTAGGAGACTGAATACTGACAGTCAAAACAGTGATGATTGACAATTTTTGCAATACTGTTAAAAGAAATATGATTGCTGGCAATAATTGGCTAGGTGGGCCTGGCACACAGCAGGCTGCAAGGCAGGAGGAAAGTGCAATTCAATGGCACCAGCAAACTGAGGATTCACAACAACTATTACCAAAAATTTTAATTTTTAATTATTAAGAATACTGTGACAACAAATATGATTGGTGTAAATATTTTTCAAGTAGGCCTGGCACACAGGCTTGGAAGGCAGTAGAAAAGTGCAATTCTAGGGCACGAGCAAACTGAGGATTAAGATCAACAATCAAGAATTTTTTAATTTTAATTAGTAACTATACTGTGACAACAATTATGATTGGTGTAAATAGTTGGCAAGACGGCCTGGCAGAAAAGGCTGGCAGGCAGGAGGTAAATGCAATTCAAGGACACTAGGAGACTGAATACTGACAGTCAAAACAGTGATGATTGACAATTTTTGCAATACTGTTAAAAGAAATATGATTGCTGGCAATAATTGGCTAGGTGGGCCTGGCACACAGCAGGCTGCAAGGCAGGAGGAAAGTGCAATTCAATGGCACCAGCAAACTGAGGATTCACAACAACTATTACCAAAAATTTTAATTTTTAATTATTAAGAATACTGTGACAACAAATATGATTGGTGTAAATATTTTTCAAGTAGGCCTGGCACAAAGGCTTGGAAGGCAGTAGAAAAGTGCAATTCTAGGGCACGAGCAAACTGAGGATTAAGATCAACAATCAAGAATTTTTTAATTTTAATTAGTAACTATACTGTGATAACAATTATGATTGGTGTAAATAGTTGGCAAGACGGCCTGGCACAAAAGGCTGGCAGGCAGGAGGTAAATGCAATTCAAGGACACTAGGAGACTGAAAACTGACAGTCAAAACAGTGATGATTGACAATTTTTGCAATACTATTAAAAGAAATATGATTGCTGGCAATAATTGGCTAGGTGGGCCTGGCACACAGCAGGCTGCAAGGCAGGAGGAAAGTGCAATTCAATGGCACCAGCAAACTGAGGATTCACAACTATTACCAAAAATTTTAATTTTTAATTATTAAGAATACTGTGACAACAAATATGATTGGTGTAAATATTTTTCAAGTAGGCCTGCCACACAGGCTTGGAAGGCAGTAGAAAAGTGCAATTCTATGGCAGGAGCAAACTGAGGATTAAGATCAACAATCAAAATGTTTTTAATTTTAATTAGTAACTATACTGTCTGTGACAACAATTATGATTGGTGTAAATAGTTGGCTAGACGGCCTGGCACAAAAGGCTGGCAGGCAGGAGGTAAATGCAATTCAATGGCACTAGGAGACTGAATATTTGCAGTCCAAAAGATTATTATTTTTATTTTTTTATATACTGTTACAAGAATTATGATTGGTGCCACTAATTGGCTAGTTGGGCCTGGCACACAGGCTGGCAGATATGAGTCGTGGATGGTAGGTAGGGCAGCAATTTAACACAGTATGCTGTGTAAGTGACAAAACACAGGCCTGATAGAAAATTAAGTTAGATTACACTAGCAAAATATTTTAAAATTTTAGGTTTTAATATTAAAATTATGTTAAGAAGTGCAATGCACATATGAGTGGTCGCACTGGCTGGCTGCTACGTAGGGCAGCAATTAACAACAGTATGCTGTGTAAGTCAGATAGACAGTTAGACACAGGCCTGATAGAAAATAAAATGAGATTACACTAGCATAATGATTTAAATACTTTTTTGGGGGAATTTAAAGAAAAAGGTTAAGCACATACATATGAGTCGTGGCTGATAGCCTTGGAAGGGCAGCTATTAAAAACAATAGGCTCTGTAAGTCAGATACACACACGCCTGATAGAAAATACTATTAGATTACACTAGAAAAATGATTTCAATTATTTTTTTTGGGGGGGGAATTAAAAAAAGGTTAAACACATATGAGTCGTGGCTCATAGACTAGGGAGGGCAGCAAGTAAACACAGTAGGCTCTGTATGTCAGCAAAACACACAGGCCTGATAGAAAATTAGATTAGATTACACTATCAAACAAATTTAAACTTTTTTTTTATATTTAAATTAAGGTGAAGAAGATATGAGTGCTGGGTGGCTGCCTGGCACAGACCAATTAACCAAAAGACTGAAAAAAAAATGAGGTATATTAATGCTGAGTGAGCCTGACAGACTCAGGCCTGATAGTAAATGTAATTAGATTACACTAGCAAAATATATATATATATTTTTAAATTTAAAATAATGTTAGAAACGGATATTAACACTGGTGGCTGGCACAGAGCAATGAACCAGAGTATATGCTGTGTGACACAGGCCTGATAGAAAATGAAAAAAATTACACTAGCAAAATAATTAAATTTTTTGGTTAGTTAAATTTAAACTAATGTTGTTAGGGAGATATCAGTGGTGGCAGTAATCACAGCATATGCTGTGAGCCTTAAACACACAGCCTGAAAGCCAGGCAAATGCTAATTAAAAAAAAAAAAAAAAAATTAAAAAAAAAAAATATAGCCCTAAAAAGGGCTTTTTGGGGTGCTGTGCTTGCAGCAGAGATGAGTGGAGTCCTTCTGGACTTTAGTGGACACTAAATACACTAGCCTAGCTATGTTTTTCCTATTAATGCCAGGAGCAAAAACACAACACGTCCTCTCATTAAGAAAGCAAGGTCGTTATGAGTCTAAAATGGCGGATTCCGAGTAGCTGGGAGGGTCTGTGAGGGAGTGTCTGATGTTGATTGGCTCTAATGTGTCAGACGGCTGTGACATAAAGGGTCAAAATTTCCTCAATGATGACACATAGGGGCGGATCGAACATCGCCATGTGTTCGCCCACAAACGCGAACGCGAACAAGCTATGTTCGCTGTGAACCGTTCGCGGGCGAACAGTTCGGGACATCACTACTATTAACATCCAAAATAAAAAATGTATTTAAGGATATGATTAATGCTATTACGCTGTTTAACACATTATTACGTAAACGCATTCACAATGACCTTGCGATTGCATTAGTATCTAGGCTACAGGTTAGGTGTGCATTTAAACAGACTGAAAGCAAATGCAAAAACATTCAGATTGACCAGATAGATATCACAAATACCGTTTGGAAAATGCGGAAATTGCATTGATTGTTAGATTTCAAGGTGGATTAATGAGGCTGCATTTGTAATTCAATTGGAAGCAAAAGCATTTACATCTTTATTTGGAAATATGCTAATATATACATTTCTTTCTTTTTGCAATATACAGAGTCTGGGGAGGAGCCAGCACAGCAACCACAGGCTCCTCATTTTCCCAGGTATGAGAGTGGTGGAGATGACTCGCCACCTCAGAGAGAAGAAGAGGCCCCCCCTGCACAAGAAGAAGAGGTCCCCCCTGAAGCAGAGGAAGAGGCCCCCCCTGAAGAAGTAGAGGCCCCTCAAGCACCAGCAGGCTGCCGTGCACCAGCAGGCCGACGTGCACAAGCAGGCCGCCGTGCACAACAGGAGGAGATAGCTGAGGTGCAGGTGTTACTCGATTACATCGAACAGATGCGTACCTCCCGGATGGAAAATATCCAATCTAGAACTCAGATGACCGAAGATCTTCGTTTCATTCGAGAAGGACAAAGAGAAATTATAGATAACCTTACAAGAATTGAACAAGGACAAATCTGGAGTTTACAGATTCAAGAAAATATGTTGAATTTCTTCCGGGAGGCGCATGCTGGGCCATCTGCTGCTGGGCCATCTGCTTCTGGGCCATCTCCTGCTGGGCCATCTCCTGCTGGGCCATCTCATCTTGGTACTTCTCCATCTCCTCCTCACCTTGGTCATCCCAGTACTCCTCCTTCCCCTCTTCACACGACATCTCCGATGAGAACTCGTCGGAGGGGGCAGTTGCCCCCCCAGAGCCTCAGTCTTGTGGGAAGAGGGGAAGGAAGAGGAAGTAAGTATTTTTTGAGATGTTTATTTTGTATTTATTTAAGGTGTAATGGATAGGTATGTGATGATGTGGTTTTCATACACTTGTGGACCACACTCTGTATATAATCCGGGTCCATGGAGGCAGATTGTTTGCAGAGTGTGGGTTACAAGTGTGTGGACACCACATCATCACATACCTATCCTTGTTCATGTTATTTTATTGATTGGTTTCTGTGATGTGATGTCCAAACTGTTTCCCTAATCTCAAACAAAATGACCATTACAATTATACATGATGGCATATTACTGTTTGAATGCCAATAACACAGCTTAAAGGGACAGTCAGAACATTATTGTTTACAAAGAAAACACTGTATTACACATTATCAAGTTTGAAACAAAAACATGGAGAAATACTCGTGTGACTTATGTGCTTACCCTTGTATCTATGCCTATGAAAAATGACCACTTATTTATGTTATTCTGACATAACAACATTTTAGACAATCAGTGATCAATCCAGGGTAAATATGCTGTATGAGCTCAAGTTTTCTATATCAAAATGCTATCAAAATGCCCTCTAGTGGTCAAAATGAATTCTGATTACATGCACTCTTCAAGCTCTAAGAAATGAGCACACGAACCTCCTAGGTTTAGCTAGCAAATAAGAATAACCAGAGAACTATGATAAATTGGTGAGAAACATTTGAGATAATTTTTATTTTAAAAATTGCATTTTTCATAATGCAAATCATTATTGGTTTTCTAGACTGTCCTTTTAAAAACATGACATATGCTAACATATACTAATATTTTGTGATTGTTGGTATATCCACATGTACTTGTTCAAACAAGAAATCTTGGAATAGGATTTCTATTGACGTGTTAAATAAAGTCTATTTTCTTAAAGAGACATTATTGTGTTTGAATTATTTTAGAAAGACATTTTATTTACAAGGAATATGGTTTAAAGTCCTTTTATGAGTGAATAAACAAATATATGCTCACAATAATATATTTGGAGATTAAGCAATGTGGAACTCATACATGACACAATAATCAACATTTGCATTAAAGGGAAAGTATACAATCTTTTTCAGAGAACTGCATGTAATAGACACTACTAGAAACAACAAGATGACCACATACTGATATCAAAATCCATCAGAAAAAGCTTTAAACACTTTCTTAGAAATTTAGTTTATCTATATTGAAAAGATAACTGGAAAGCCCATTCCAAGTGGAAAATAAGACAATACCCCTTCATTTGTATATGAAAAGACCCTTTACACAAACAGGAGCAAGCTGGAGAAGGTAGCTGATGGTACTCACATCAAACTTTGAAGCTTGCGAGGAGTCAGAAAATTACTTAAATGTTATTTGAACATAAGCCAAACTAGACATGTATTTAATAAAAAGGAGACAATATAAATAGAGATAAAAAACATATTTGTGTTTTTAATGTGTGTATAATGACCCTTTAATAAAATATACGATGACATAACATCTAGAAGAAGTAGGCATCTCATATATTTAGCATATGATAAAGATAAATGCATATTGATTACTTGATTCAAATACAATAGCGCATATTTCGGAATTCGATATGTTGAAAATTAAACACAACACAGTCATTATTCATAAAAAGGAACATATTGTTGATAAACATATTAAACAAGATGGACTATATTCATGGATTTGCACTTGCCTCAAAATATCTTATGCAGGAAAACATTTTGCTTTCACTCGTTTATTCAACGAGACAGCCATCAAAAGAGAATGTTGTGTTCTTTATCAGCTATGGGTCAACAATGTTACATGATTCACACAATCCATACTCGCCATGGTTTTAAACTTGTCTTCTCATTAACAAACAAACGTGGGTTACGTGCAAAATCTAATATTGCGGGACTACGTAATACAATCAGACGGTTTTTACACCTTTGCATGTGACGTCTTAATTAACATGGCGCATCCTTGATCGTAGAAAAACGCCATGCAATAAAAGTTGCATCCTTGATCGCGTAAAAACACCATCCAATAAAAGTCGCATCCTTGATCGTGTAAAAACGCCATCCAATAAAAGGCGCATCCTTGATCGCGTAAATACGTCATCCAATAAAAGGCGCATCCTTGATCGCGTAAAAACACCATCCAATAAAAGGCGCATCCTTGATCGCGTAAATACGCCATCCAATAAAAGGCGCATACTTGATCGCGTAAATACGCCATCCAATAAAAGGCGCATCCTTGATCCCGTAAAAACGTCAGCCAATACAAGGACTCATTGGACAGCCTGGCAAGTGACGTCTTAAGCAACATGGCGCATCCGAGATCGAGGAAAAACCTCAGCCAATACAAGTACTCAGTTGATAGCTTGGCATATCAATAAGAAACGTATTTATATTTTAGAAACTAGTATGTGTCTATTTTGCTAGCTAGGAATGTCACGCTAGATAACGTAATACTGTGATATATAAAATAGAATCCATTATTGAAAATAAGGAGATATTTCATTAGAAGCAGAGGATTTTTAACTAAACTATTTAGCAAGCAGCATGTTTTAAATAGACATGAAAACAATATTTTAAGGTTACACGATTATGTACGACATTGCAATTTGAAATACATTGTAACAATAAATGAAAATCTTTGGATTATTGTGTTTCATGTCCCTTTAACTGAGAATTAATGCTAGGAGATGCATTCTGAAAATAGGGATGTGTTATATATATTATATTTTAAAGGGACAGTCAACCCCAGAAATTTTGTTGTTTAAAAATATAGCTAATCCCATTATTACACATTACTCATTTTTGAACAACAAACACAGTTATATATTAATATACTTTTTACTTCTGTTATTATCTTGTATCTAAGCTTCTGCTGACTGCCCCATTATTTCTGTTCTTCTGACAGACATGCAGTTTAACCAATCAATGCTCACTCCTAGGTCACTTTACGTGCATGAGCTCAATGTTATCTATATGAAACATGTGAACTAATGCCTTATAGTAGTCAAAATTTATTCAGATTAGAGGCAGTCTTCAAGGTCGAAGAAATTAGCATATGAACCTCCTAGTTTTACCTTTCAAATAAGAATACCAAGAGAACAAAGCAAAATTATGGATAAAAGTAAATTAGGAAGTTGGTTAAACTCGCATGCCCTATTTAAATCATGAATCATCTTTTGGGACTTGACTGTTCCTTTAACTATAGCTATGGTGTCCATCTTTAACATTTAAAAGGTACCCATGATAAATACATATGTCATTGATGTTTTCAGATATGTTTATATTGTTTTGGAATAACAATAATGACACATGTATTGATTAAACATGTCACTTATTCAAGTTGAAATATGGTCAGCCTACCTATAGCCATATATCGGAGGATAATTAATTTTTAAAAATATTAATATAAAGATATTCATCATCTAAAATATGCGCATTACACACAGTGATTGATTTGGTTATACTACTACAATAAGATATCATTGAAATTGGAATACATGTGCTGTCAACATTCAAATAAGATTTTTTTAAAATAAGATTATATGTCCTTGTTCATGTAAAAAGGACAAAAACGCTTTAGAAATGCAGATCCATTCCTTAACAATTGTGGTCAGCATCACTTAAAGGGACATAAAATACCAAATAAAAAAAATCAGGATTCACAGAGAGGATACTATTTATATAAAAATAACACTTTACAGAGATTATCTCATTGTATGAATCCTGGGATCATTTGTTAAAGGTGCATCAATTCACGCAGAGTTTACAAATGAACACATGGATGTAAAATTAAAAATATACATATATATATACAAATATCAAGATATATATATATATATATATATATATATATATATATATATATATATATATATATATATATATACATATATAAACTCATTACTATGCTAATCATAATCTTGCAAAGATAAAGCTTTACGAAAAGTATGTCAAGAAAATGAATCGACTTAAATTGGAGATGTAAATATAAAAGTCATTTACAATTGTATTACATATATGATTCCGGAAAGACCATTATTTGGTTTCTGGTCCCTTTAAGGATTAACCACATAAACGAGAGATTTCAATCAATGACATGAATAAAGAGGACAAAGAATCATGGAATGACATGTATTTTATTGGTATGTCATAAAACATAAACAACGTTTAAAAAAAACATGTTGAAAGATCATTAAAATTGGAGCCATTTGACAAGGTAAAAGAGTGCATCACAGTCCTTGGAGAGAGTTGGCAAGGCCCAGCACAGCCCCATTGGAGCCATTTGACAAGGTAAAAGAGTGCATCACAGTCCTTGGAGAGAGTTGGCAAGGGCCAGCACAGCCCCATTGGAGCCATTTGACAAGGTAAAATAGTGCATCACAGTCCTTGGAGAGACTTGGCAAGGTCCAGCACAGCCCCATTGAAGCCATTTGATAAGGTAAAAGAGTGCATCACAGTCCTTGGCGAGAGTTGCCAAGGGCCAGCACAGCCCCATTGGAGCCATTTGACAAGGTAAAAGAGTGCATCACAGTCCTTGGACAGAGTTGGCAAGGGCCAGCACAGCCCCATTGGAGCCATTTGAAAAGGTAAAAGAGTGCATCACAGTCCTTGGAGAGAGTTGGCAAGGGCCAGCACAGCCCCATTGGAGCCATTTGACAAGGTAAAAGAGTGCATCACAGTCCTTGGATGGAGTGGACAAGGGCCAGCACAGCCCCATTGGAGCCATTTGACAAGGTAAAAGAGTGCATCACAGTCCTTGGAGGGAGTTGACAAGGACCAACAAAGGCCAGCATAGCCCCATTGGAGCCATTTGACAAGGTAAAAGAGTGCATCACAGTCCTTGGAGAGAGTTGGCAAGGGCCAGCACAGCCCCATTGGAGCCATTTGACAAGGTAAAAGAGTGCATCACAGTCCTTGGAGAGAGTTGGCAAGGGCCAGCACAGCCCCATTGGAGCCATTTGACAAGGTAAAAGAGTGCATCACAGTCCTTGGAGAGAGTGGACAAGGGCCAGCACAGCCCCATTGGAGCCATTTGACAAGGTAAAAGAGTGCATCACAGTCCTTGGAAGGAGTTGACAAGGACCAACAAAGGCCAGCATAGCCCCATTGGAGCCATTTGACAAGGTAAAAGAGTGCATCACAGTCCTTGGAGAGAGTTGGCAAGGGCCAGCACAGCCCCATTGGAGCCATTTGACAAGGTAAAAGAGTGCATCACAGTCCTTGGAGAGAGTTGGCAAGGGCCAGCACAGCCCCATTGGAGCCATTTGACAAGGTAAAAGAGTGCATCACAGTCCTTGGAGAGAGTGGACAAGGGCCAGCACAGCCCCATTGGAGCCATTTGACAAGGTAAAAGAGTGCATCACAGTCCTTGGAGGGAGTTGACAAGGGCCAACAAAGGCCAGCATAGCCACATTGGAGCCATTTGACAAGGTAAAAGAGTGCAACAGGCACAACAATAATCAAAAAAGGCCAAATGGCAACAATAAAAAACAGAACAGCAACATGTGGATGGAAGATTCTTATCTGCGCCCTTGGAGCATCTCCAGATCCTCCACTTATTGGGCATCCCCTTCATCGTCCTGTGCCTGTCCAGCTCCAGATTCAAGCATTGACTCTGCACGCATCATATGTTATAGAGTCAAACGCTGAACCTGTAGCTGGGCATGCATGGTGTTGTTCATCCCTCTCAGGACCACTGCATTCCTCAACACGGCCTGCTCTACGCATGCTAGAGCTTCTAGCATGAGCCATGTTGAGTCACAGCCTAAAATAAAGAAAATTAAAAATATTAATGATAATTACACAACATAATAAAAAATGAGCAAAGATACATTGTCCTCATAAAGACAAATCATTCTTTAAATTAATTTGTGGAAATTGATTATTTACACATTAAATATGTTATTCAGACATAAACCATTAAAGGGACAGTTTACTCAAACATGTTCTCCCCTTTAATTGGTTTTCAATGATCCACTTTTACAGATTGAGTGTATAAAATCTTGTAAAAGGATTTCCATTGTACTTACATTGGCAATTTAAATAGTTTAGTTATACTGTGGTATCCACACCTATCCTTAAACATTGAGGACAGGCATTGAGGACAAGCTGTGTAAACATAGCAACCAGAAGAAATTACATTCCCACTGGGTTATGCAAGAGATAATGTATGAAATTTTTAAAACAAATTGTTGGATCCAAGTAGTGGTGATTGGTATATGTAGTGATATCAAATTGAAGGGACACTGAACCAAAATATTTTCTTTTGTGATTCAGATAGAGCATGACATTTAAATCAAGTTTTTAATTTACTCTTATTCTTAAAATGTTATAATTCTCTTGCTATCTTTATTTTAAATGCAATAATGTAAGTTTATATGGCAGGCCATTTTTGGTGATCAACCTTGGTTGTCCCTGCTGATTGATGGATAAATTCATCCAACAATAAAAAAATTATGTCCAGAGTTCTGAATATTTTTACAAATTATATGCATTTCTTTGTTTAAATAAAGATAGCAAGAGAACGAAGAATTGATAAGAGTAGTAAATTATAAATTTGATTAACATTGCATGCTCTATTTGAATCACAATAGAAACAATTTGCCTTCAGTGTACCTTTAAATATATTATAATGTTGATTTTGAATGATACTTACAGCTGTGCCTGGGAAGGACAATCCAACACCCAGGACAATGAAGGTTGAGACAGGGGGAAGGGATGGGATTTGGCTGGGGAGAGATGGGCTGCCGCTCTGGGGTAGCCCGTACTGCTGGGGAGTGGTGAGTTGGGGGCTGGGCAGGTGGGGTAGCTGTACGGGCCAAAATATGGGGAGAGCGGCGAAGGGGGGCTAAGGGCGGTTTTTGGGAGTGACAGGACAGGCAAAATGGGAAGGGCCGGGAGGGTCTTGGGCCTGTGGAAGGGCCTGGGAAGGGGCAGGGGCCTGGGAAGGGGCAGGGGCCTGGGCAGGGGCCTGGGAAAGGGCAGGGGCCTGGGAAGAGGCAGGGGCCTGTAAAGGGGCAGGGGACTGGTCAGGGGACTGGGCAGGGGTGGGTAAATGATGCCCAGAAGTGGAGACTCCATCTGAAATATATAATAAAAATATATTAACATCTCATACATCATGAAATCAAATCAAGGCATTTCAACTTGATTATGTTTTCAATATACTTAGAAGTGTGTTTGAATTTCTAAACAATGATGACATAAGGATATGGTATGCATATAGGCACTCAGATGAATAGCAATGACTGTCTGTACAATTCGAAAATGATTATTGTGGTTTGGCCTGGAATATGCATGTGACATCATGATGGCATGAATTACAAATCAGACACAAATTAAATAATAATCAAAGCATATGTTCATGCTGCATGATATAGAAAGGGGGCAGTAGTGTATTCTAAAAGAAAAAGAATATTCCTTTTTAAAGTGCAAAAGCTGTAGACTTTGATTTTCTTCAATAAAATGTTTTACAATAAAAAAACATGTTGGATACATGTTAGATATTTCACATACCATCAGACTCCAACGGAGCCTCTTCCTCCTCCGTCCCACATGTTAAATCAATCTCTGTAAAACATAACATGTTGTGTACATGTTAAGATCAGAAATTATAACATATGTTACTGTTGCTCAAAGACACACATCAATGTTGCATTAAAGATATTACTATCCAAAGTTATGATTTACATCATTTTGATGGAGCATACAAATGACATTAGATTTGTTATTCTCAATGATTCATATTTTCTATTTATTGTCTGTATTATTTTTGAAATCATAAAAGCAGAGTACATGGAACATTTAAGAGTTCTCATGTGTGTATCACTTGATGATTGTTGTCAAAATTGAAAATCTAAACAAACATATGCTATCCATCTTCTGAATAACAAAGGTGTAGACTAAGAAGATTTGAGATCTTAATCTTTCAATATTAAAATAAAATTGATATATAATCAGAGGAGTAAATTAAATGTTTGATTCAAATGTAATGCTTCATCAGAATCATGCTCATAATATTGATTACCAATACACCTGCAATGACATATAAATTAGTCAATGGACTTACCAGAAGACTGCAAAGGAAGCTCAGTGTCAGTGCTGGTTCACTCTGGGCTCCCCACAACAACTCTCTCTATGAATTATATAGATATATATTAGTGAACACAGTTTGGACATCACTAAATCACATCTGTATCGATTTATAAGAATAATCAACTTCGAAATGTGAAGAATAGAGCAGTCATCAGAAGAATAAATGCATGATTGAATCAAGGGGATTATGAATAAAATTATGTATTTAACATATGTTTAATTTCTGACTATATTAGACATCAAATTCATCTCATAAGATTCTATTGCATATCTAAATATACCCATTGATCAATGTTCTTCAAAGAATACACACAAACAACATTTGGAATAACAACTGTTGACAAATATAAACAAAGTCATGTGGCACATCGAGCCATGTGTGCAATGTACAGTAATCTTGTTTAGGACACAACACATATTGATCACAATACCAAACAGAATTGATTTTTACAAATATGTAATCATAGTGCTGTTAGAGTATGCTTATATCTATAAAGTAACTCCAACAGTGAATATGTGAATTATATATCAATATTGTTTAATCCAAAGAATGTAAGGATGAATTAATCTATTGTTTATTAAAGGGACACTGACATCAATTTTTACAATCAGTGATTTCACTTTTCAAACTGTTAAAAATTATTTTACATTGACTCCTATTATAATATTTATTTGGCAACATTTTAATCTTAAAGGCAGCTAAGCAATTATTGTTATCAATAAATATTGGTCGTTGAAGGTATCCACCAATCAGCAAGAACAACCCAGGTTGGTCAACAAAAATAGAGCTGCAGATAAACTTACATTCTTGATTTTCAAATACATTTATCAAGAGAATATTGAAAATATGATTCTAGGAGTCAATTATAAAGTTGATTAATATTGCATGCTCTATCTGAATGACAACAGTAATAATTTTTGCTCAGTGTCCCTTTAATCTAAAAAGATATTGATTTGACAATGTCGCTGTTAATGAATTCTCTAGTCCATATGTTGATGTAATGAATGGGATGGAGCATGCAATTACAATCTAATATGTTAGTTAAGGATATCCTCAAGAATCTTTAATTATCCTCTCTTAAAGGGACATGAAGCTCCAAATGTGTAATTGGATACTTTGTGCATTAAAATCAAGCATGTGATATATAAATAATTGATAATAGACTTATTTTGGACTTGTTTGCTTCATTGTCTTATAATCTTTTTTGAAAGGAGCAACTATGTACTACTGTTATCTGAACACATGATTTTAACATATGAAAATAGGCCAATTTCAGCATAAAAAAACCAGCCGGTTAATCCCAGTAATGCATTGCTTAACCTAAACCGACCTAGATATGTTTTTAGAATAATGATAACAATAGACTGAACCAATTTAGCTAATCAAATGGTTATAAAAATCTTTAAAATCACGTGTCTAAATCATTCAATGTAAAATGTAGTTGTCATGTCCCTTAAATGACTCGAAAAAAAATAAATATGTAATGTATATTTTAAAATTCGAAACATATGCAAAAATGTGTGAATGTGGTCAAAATGTATCCCAATAATATCAAGCAATACACAGGGGAAGAATATAAATTGGCCATTAAAAGAATCTTAAAGTAAAATGAAGATATCAAGAATAGAAGGGATATCTTCAAATAGTCCAAATTTCAGATTTGTATTACAATGTAATCCAAAATTTGTTTTTTGATTCTTAATTTTAAATATTTTAAAAAATGAATTTGAGGATCCATATAAATATCGATCAATGTGGATATATTATGTAATGTTCTGTCCATGTTTCTAAGACAAATGTCAATTAAATGAGACATACCATACTGTGACAAGCCCTGGCTTGAGGTTCCAGCACCAACATCCAGATCTGTAAAATATTAAATGAGGATTGGATATCATTAATACGAATCAGGCCATGTTGAAAACCTTTTCTTTTTTTCAAAATCAGTGACAAACTAATAATCTATTTTTATTCCCATGAGTTAATTGTTTCCTCAATTAATGTCATCATAAATATATCCTGTACTCTTATTTTCAATCTGTTATGTTGTTGACTGTAGCTTTAATTAATTTGTTGTGTTATTTCATTCTCATCAATTGATGGACATAGTTCATTGTTTATTTTGATTTTGCTAGTATATTTTTTTAAATGTATAAGATTGAAAATAAGAATACTGTATTCTTCACATATATAATAATTAACATTTACATTTGACCAACATGTGTAAAGCGATGCCATTTACAGCAAACACATGTTTACGTGTGTGCGGAATTCTGTTTTTTGTGCTCATTGCGCAATGATTCCAAGCAGAATTACGCATCCGTGATTTGACCAACATGTGTAAAGCGATGCCATTTACAGCAAACACATGTTCACGTGTGTGCGGAATTCTATTTTTCGTGATCATTGCGCAATGATTCCAAACGGAATTACGCATCCGTGATTTGACCAACATGTGTAAAGCGATGCCATTTACTGCAAACACATGTTCACGTGTGTGCGCAATTCTATTTTTTGTGATCATTGCGCAATGATTCCAAGCGGAATTACGCATCCATGATTTGAACAACATGTGTAAAGCGATGCCATTTACAGCAAACATATGTTCACGTGTGTGCGCAATTATATTTTTCGTGATCATTGCGCAATTATTCAAAGCAGAAATATGCATCCGTGACGCAAAATAAATTTTGATAGAGTAGTGTGATGAGTATCATTTCATAAAGACTTCAAATATATTTGCAATTGGGTGTATTACGAGATGCAAATCGTATATTTGTTAATATTGAACAATAACAAAGAATATTTCTAACTGTCTTAGGATTCGATAGTTAATGTATGAAATGGCGGATGATAGTGATTTCACGGATGCGCAATTCCATTTTCGCTCTGTGACGCATATTCTGTAGAGAGCAAGAAACATCATTCCTATTTCATGTGTGACTAATCTAAATTCAGATATCTAAACATCATATGTAGTGTATGTTGTGAGATCTATATAGGTTGAATATCTGACTATATACACATTTCTTAAAAGTCTAATCAAATATTAATATATTATATGAAGTTGGATAGTTACCTGGTTCAGATTCTCTGTCCGCTCCTCCCAGGCCACCAGACGGAGAAGCAGCTGCACTGGCCCCCGGGTCAGGACTTTCAGATCCAGCAGCTTGGAGGGAAGAAGAGGAGGCCGAGGATGGAGAGGATCGAAATCTGCTGGGGACCCGGAGACGGAGGAGCTCGCATAAAGTCACCTCATAAGGGAGTAGGTAGAGTTTCCGCGGGGCTTATTTTTTTTGCCACCTCTTTTACGGGCTTGTACCCACTCCCTTATGAGGTCGACTTTTTTTTTGCAATCGCAACCTCATATCTCCGAATCTCCGCATGATCTGATCATGCCACACACCAATTGAACCGCATTGGTGATAGACGCCCAGAGGGCCTTCTTAACATGCGCATCTGTCGACCTCCTTTTGTTCCCAAACAGCTGTGGATAAAAGTCCTGGACGGCGTGGACCAGTGCAGCAGTTTTTGTGTGATGAACTCTGATTGGCCGTTCCTTAATGTTTCATATCTTAGTAACTTCCATACACATACCTCCTGGGGGTGCTGTTACTACATTTTTTCATGTAGACTTATTTGTAACTCATGGGGCTGTTATTCGAATATGTGTGACGCAGATTTAATATACGTAATCCATTAAATATTAATGTTTGAATTTTCATAAATAAAATCCTGTCACATTATTAAATGTTGTATACATTTCTATGTTTAATATCATTTTGTTTCTTTAATACAAATACGTTTTAGTAATACCAATTTTACATTGTATGTATTTATTGTTCATTAAATCAATTTTGTGACTTATTGTGAAGTATTGACATTGCTCTATTAAATGTATTTAGAATGCACATCGATTGTGTGCTATTGCGTGACATTAGACTAGAATATTTAAAGATGCGAATCCCGTGTTGCCAGATACGTTTCCCACGCGACATTTCTGAAATGCGTAATTTCTGGTTCTAATGTCCGTAACATGTATAATCTGTTTATAAATGTTAAAATACACGTTTGTTTCTTATTATTAAATAAACCTTGAGCTTGTATTTGTCTGAACTGCTCACATATGTTATTGTCCAATGGCGTCTTTATTTTTAAAGAGACATTGCAACAAAATATTTTATTAAAATGATCCTGAGAGAGAATAAATGTTTATACTTTAAAATGTAACTCAATTTATCTTTTTATTTAGATATCCTTAACAGAAGTAATTCCAATGCACATGGTTGACCCAATCACATAAGGCATCTCTGTGCATCCACCAATCTTCATCTACTGAGCCTATCTCGATATGCTTTTCAAGAAAAGTATGTCAAGATAATGAGATAATAGAAGTCAAAGACACTCTTTAAATCGCAAATGGATATTTTGTGTTCATGTCCCTTTAAGGAGACATTTCCCAATAATGCTTGAAAGATCATAAACCTATGCACCTCCCTTTCTCAAACTTAGTATAACATGTGACTAAAGCATATTTATTTTACCTTCTGTATTGTTTTTCCCACTGTGAATGAAATATATTCTAATGGCTGTATTTAGCCGTCTTCAGCTTAAAGGGACATTTAGCTATATGTTCTTTACTGATTTCGATGGATAATAGAATATTAAAACAACTTCATATTTAGTTTTATTCTCTCATTAGCTTTTTTAAATTTATATTCTTGGCTGAAAAGCATAGCTAGATAGGCTCTTTTGATGCTGATTGTTGGTTGCACATAGATGCCTTATCTCATTATCTAAGCCATGTGCATTGATATTTATTTATCAAAGTATATTTAAAGACTGAATGTAATTAGATAATAGTACATTAAAAATATTTTACTAATTAATTTGTATTGGTTAAAATTCAATAACCAATATATTTTTGGAATGTCCCTTTAAGGACCAAACTATTAGGAATATGTTGATTTAACATTGTATTAATAAACTAAAGGGGAATGAAAATACATATAGATATGTGATATCTAAACAAGAGGTAAGATGAATAATTTTGTGAAATTATATTACAAACTAGCTATAGTTAAATGAGCCTTCACATGACTCCACTAGAACAGAAAAGTAATCAATATGGCATACAATAACTAGCTTGTGCTAAATATGAAATTAACTGACTTACCATTTTCAAAAACCTAAAAAATATCTTTATTAGAATTATGTTTTTGTATACCTAAGGAAGATACAAGATCTTATAAAACAAATTGAACATTCAACTACACTGTCAGTTTAATGTAAGTTAACCACTTTCCCTTCTTAAAAGTGAAAATAACAAAGTTGTTATGTCTAATTCTGACTACATATCCTCATAAATATTTTAAAATTTTACCATCTATAAATTACGCAATAAAAGCATCGATGGATTTCACTCCCAAATTTATTTATAAAAGCTACTTGACTTTAACATTCTCTGAATAAGTGGATTTTTGAAAATGATTTAAATACATGAGGCCTAATTTTATATCATGCATGTGCTTGTCAAATAGACAACTACCAGTCATGGGAGGTTTTTTTTTTTTTAATTGTCAGATTAGCTGTATATATTTTTTTATAATCTGTTTGTTAAAAAGATCTTCTTTATTAAAAAAAAAATAAAAAAAAAGGTTTAGTATTACAAAATATTTATTGTCAATAATTTTTTTTGTTAAATCGAACAAGTGTAATTCATCACAGATGAAACTCTGAAAAAAAATTAAAAAAAAACATTAGTTATTTCATACACACAAGTCTTAAAATATTCAATACAATAACTTTAAAATCATCTTGTGTCTCTGCTGTAACCTTTGTAAAATATTTCTAAAGATATTTTTTATTATATAAAAAAAAACATCTGTACCTTTCCATCATTTAAAATACCATTATATTGAGCAATCAATATTACATTTAAATATCAGCATTTACAATTATACCAAATAATGAATATAACATTTTAAATAATAAAAATAAATATATGTATGCTGAACATAAATGTAATATTTCATGTCCATTCAAATACCTCTATATCAACTATAATATGTATTCCTTTGTCTGATTGTTCAGAATTGGATTCTTCTGTATCACAAAGTAGGGTTAATGTATGTAAGCTACAAATATTCTAATATAGGACATGTATGTTTTACTAATTTTTAACATTCTTACTCCTGGGATTCTTAACTAGCATGCATTGGGCAAACCAACCTGGATTATGCATGGTCTTTGAAAGTCAATTCTCTTGAAAATAACAGTTTTTCTTCAATAGGTGTCTTATTCATCATTTCCAAAATATAGGATAGTGAAATACAATCTAAAAATAAAAAAAATATCTAAGTGTCTCCAATAGGATGCCTCCACAGCCTTAATCCATCAAATTGTTGCCACTTACCATGTGAACGTGTCTTTGTATGGTTTTCCAGGTCAGCACATTTGAAAGACAATGCCAGACATGATCCCATTGGTATTCTTCACTTTCAATCTTGGATTCTTCACTTTCAATCTTGGATTCTTCACTTTCAGTCTGGGAATTCTTCACTTTCAGTCTTGGAATTCTTCCCTTTCAGTCTTGAATTCTTCACTTTCAGTCTTTAGATGAAGTCATCTCCCTAATGGCAGAAAAAGTGTGAATAAAAATATTAATACAAGTGTGTGAATCAGTTCTGCACCCCTCTCCCACCCCCCATTTCTGAAACGATTTCTGTCACTAGCTTACTAAGGCCTAGATTTGGAGTTTGGCGGTAAAAGGGCTGTTAACGCTCCGCGGGTTTTTTTCTGGCCGCACCATAAAATTAACTCTGGTATCGAGAGTTCAAAAAAATGCTGCGTTAGGCTCCAAAAAAGGAGCGTAGAGCATTTTTACCGCAAATGCAACTCTCGATACCAGAGTTGCTTACGGACGCGGCCAGCCTCAAAAACGTGCTCGTGCACGATTCTCCCATAGGAAACAATGGGGCTGTTTGAGCTGAAAAAAAACCTAACACCTGCAAAAAAGCAGCGTTCAGCTCCTAACGCAGCCCCATTGTTTCCTATGGGAAAACACTTCCTACGTCTGCACCTAACACCCTAACATGTACCCCGAGTCTAAACACCCCTAACCTTACACTTATTAACCCCTATTCTGCCGCCCCCGCTATCGCTGACCCCTGCATTACACTTTTAACCCCTAATCTGCCGCTCCGTAAACCGCCGCAACCTACGTTATCCCTATGTACCCCTAATCTGCTGCCCTAACATCGCCGACCCCTATGTTATATTTATTAACCCCTAATCTGCCCCCCACAACGTCGCCGACACCTACCTACACTTATTAACCCCTAATCTGCCGAGCGGACCTGAGCGCTACTATAATAAAGTTATTAACCCCTAATCCGCCTCACTAACCCTATCATAAATAGTATTAACCCCTAATCTGCCCTCCCTAACATCGCCGACACCTACCTTCAATTATTAACCCCTAATCTTCTGATCGGAGCTCACCGCTATTCTAATAAATGTATTAACCCCTAAAGCTAAGTCTAACCCTAACCCTAACACCCCCCTAACTTAAATATAATTTACATCTAACGAAATAAATTAACTCTTATTAAATAAATTAATCCTATTTAAAGCTAAATACTTACCTGTAAAATAAACCCTAATATAGCTACAATATAAATTATAATTATATTATAGCTATTTTAGGATTAATATTTATTTTACAGGCAACTTGGTATTTATTTTAACTAGGTACAATAGCTATTAAATAGTTAAGAACTATTTAATAGTTACCTAGTTAAAATATTTACAAAATTACCTGTAAAATAAATCCTAACCTAAGATATAATTAAACCTAACACTACCCTATCAATAAAATAATTAAATAAACTACCTACAATTACCTACAATTAACCTAACACTACACTATCAATAAATTAAATAAACACAATTGCTACAAATAAATACAATTAAATAAACTAGCTAAAGTACAAAAAATAAAAAAGAACTAAGTTACAGAAAATAAAAAAATATTTACAAACATAAGAAAAATATTACAACAATTTTAAACTAATTACACCTACTCTAAGCCCCCTAATAAAATAACAAAGCCCCCCAAAATAAAAAATTCCCTACCCTATTCTAAATTAAAAAAGTTACAAGCTCTTTTACCTTACCAGCCCTGAACAGGGCCCTTTGCGGGGCATGCCCCAAGAAGTTCAGCTCTTTTGCCTGTAAAAAAAAACATACAATACCCCCCCCCCAACATTACAACCCACCACCCACATACCCCTAATCTAACCCAAACCCCCCTTAAATAAACCTAACACTAATCCCCTGAAGATCTTCCTACCTTGTCTTCACCATCCAGGTATCACCGATCGGTCCTGGCTCCGATATCTTCATCCAACCCAAGCGGGGGCTAGACATCCACTGAAGAAGTCCAGAAGAGGGTCCAAAGTCTTCCTCCTATCCGGCAAGAAGAGGACATCCGGACCGGCAAACATCTTCTCCAAGCGGCATCTTCTATCTTCTTCCATCCGGAGCGAAGCGGCAGGATCCTGAAGACCTCCAGCGCGGAACATCCATCCGGCCCGACGACTGATCGACGAATGACTGTTCCTTTAAGGGACGTCATCCAAGATGGCGTCCCTCGAATTCCGATTGGCTGATAGGATTCTATCAGCCAATCGGAATTAAGGTATGAATTTTCTGATTGGCTGATGGAATCAGCCAATCAGAATCAAGTTCAATCCGATTGGCTGATCCAATCAGCCAATCAGATTGAGCTCGCATTCTATTGGCTGTTCCGATCAGCCAATAGAATGCGAGCTCAATCTGATTGGCTGATTGGATCAGCCAATCGGATTGAACTAGATTCTGATTGGCTGATTCCATCAGCCAATCAGAAAATTCATACCTTAATTCCGATTGGCTGATAGAATCCTATCAGCCAATCGGAATTCGAGGGACGCCATCTTGGATGACGTCCCTTAAAGGAACAGTCATTCGTCGATCAGTCGTCGGGCCGGATGGATGTTCCGCGCTGGAGGTCTTCAGGATCCTGCCGCTTCGCTCCGGATGGAAGAAGATAGAAGATGCCGCTTGGAGAAGATGTTTGCCGGTCCGGATGTCCTCTTCTTGCCGGATAGGAGGAAGACTTTGGACCCTCTTCTGGACTTCTTCAGTGGATGTCTAGCCCCCGCTTGGGTTGGATGAAGATATCGGAGCCAGGACCGATCGGTGATACCTGGATGGTGAAGACAAGGTAGGAAGATCTTCAGGGGATTAGTGTTAGGTTTATTTAAGGGGGGTTTGGGTTAGATTAGGGGTATGTGGGTGGTGGGTTGTAATGTTGGGGGGGGGTATTGTATGTTTTTTTTTACAGGCAAAAGAGCTGAACTTCTTGGGGCATGCCCCGCAAAGGGCCCTGTTCAGGGCTGGTAAGGTAAAAGAGCTTGTAACTTTTTTAATTTAGAATAGGGTAGGGAATTTTTTATTTTGGGGGGCTTTGTTATTTTATTAGGGGGCTTAGAGTAGGTGTAATTAGTTTAAAATTGTTGTAATATTTTTCTTATGTTTGTAAATATTTTTTTATAATCGTTAGATTAAAATTATATTTAAGTTAGGGGGGGTGTTAGTGTTAGGGTTAGACTTAGCTTTAGGGGTTAATACATTTATTAGAATAGCGGTGAGCTCCGATCGGAAGATTAGGGGTTAATAATTGAAGTTAAGTGTCGGCGATGTTAGGGAGGGCAGATTAGGGGTTAATACTATTTATTATAGGGTTAGTGAGGCGGATTAGGGCTTAATAACTTTATTATAGTAGCGCTCAGGTCCGCTCGGCAGATTAGGGGTTAATAAGTGTAGGCAGGTGTCGGCGACGTTGAGGGGGGCAGATTAGGGGTTAATAAATATAACATAGGGGTCGGCGGTGTTAGGGGCAGCAGATTAGGGGTACATAGGGATAACGTAGGTGGCGGCGCTTTGCGGTCGGAAGATTAGGGGTTAATTATTTTAAGTAGCTGGCGGCGATGTTGTGGGGGGCAGATTAGGGGTTAATAAATGTAATATAGGGGTCGGCGGGGGTTAGGGGCAGCAGATTAGGGGTACATAAGTATAACGTAGGTGGCGGTCGGCAGATTAGGGGTTAAAATTTTTAATCGAGTGGCGGCGATGTGGGGGGAGCTCGGTTTAGGGGTACATAGGTAGTTTATGGGTGTTAGTGTACTTTAGGGTACAGTAGTTAAGAGCTTTACAAACCGGCGTTAGCCAGAAAGCTCTTAACTACTGACTTTTTTCTGCGGCTGGAGTTTTGTCGTTAGAGCTCTAACGCTCACTTCAGAAACGACTCTAAATACCGGAGTTAGGAAGATCCCATTGAAAAGATAGGATACGCAAATGGCGTAGGGGGATCTGCGGTATGGAAAAGTCGCGGCTGAAAAGTGAGCGTTAGACCCTTACCTACACGACTCTAAATACCGGCGGTAGCCTAAAACCAGCGTTAGGAGCCTCTAACGCTGGTTTTCACGGCTACCGCCGAACTCTAAATCTAGGCCTAAGCGTGTGTAGCATCTTGTGTTATGTTCTATCAATCAAGTGTGAAGATGAGTCATATTGAGCAGACCGAACCTCTAATGTGTGACTTTGAATCTGACTTTGAACCATAGTCATGCTAGAGGATCCCTTTCTGAGTATCCAAATTTTAAGTAATGTGTCAACTAAATACTAGTTTTGAAAATGTATGCCATATGATGTATTTTTGTGCCAAATTCCTGCCAGCCACAGTCCATTCATTTATACTTACCAGCTGATGTTGTCTTTAAAAACCAGGTGGCAAAGACTCGTTAAAGGACCCAATGACCAGAGCATCACCTATATTAATAAATGTAAAAATTGTTATCATTTGATGAACAATCCTAACATGTTTGCACAATTCTCTACTTGTCATTTCCCTAGAATTCACATATATTGACAATACTCCAATCTAACTTCTATTATTTACCGTCTGAAGTGGCGGTTGATGATGTCTGCTCTGACATTGAGCCCCTCATCCCGGAATGGCCCCTCTAGAAAAGGCTCATCCTCCTCATCTTGGAGGAGGCGTCGGGGCGCCTGGACAGCCTGCAGCATCCCAACCCGCTGTGCAATATTATGCAGGACGCTACAGGCTATAACGATCTTCGCCACCTTCCTAGGGCTGTACTGGAGGGCTCCTCCCGACCTGTCAAGGCATCTGAATCTCATTTTGAGGAGCCCAAACATCCTCTCGACTACAGCCCTAGTCCTCTTGTGCGCCCTATTATAGTGCTCCTGAGCTTCATCAGTAGGGTTACGTAACGGCGTAATGTGCCAAGGCCGGCTCATGTAACCAGAATCACCTATAAATTATGAACAGAACAAAATGAAAATTTTATTAAAAAAAATGTAATGATATTAAAACAATTTATTTGTGTACACGAAAATCCAATAACAAATGTTTTAATTTAAAAATAATAATCTATTTAAAACTTATTCTCTATCTGCCAATTTCAGCTAAGACATGCTACATATGCATATTTCGCATAAACCAGACCTTTTAAAAAAAAAAAAAAAAAAAAGGTTACATTGCATTTTCTATCGGGCCATTTAAGCTAGAACATGCTACATATCTGCTTTGAGCTAAAACTAGACATTTGCGGAAAGAGACAATGACATGGTTAAATCTTATTCTCTATCTGACCATTTCAGCTAAGACATGCTACATATGCGTATTTCGCATAAACAAGACCTTTGCTAAAATTAAAAAAAAAATGGTTAAATTGCTTTCTCGATCTGACCATTTAAGCTAGAACATGCTACATATCTGCTTTGAGCTAAAACCAGACATTTGCGGAAAGAGACAATGACATGGTTAAATCATATTCTCTATCTGACCATTTCAGCTAAGACATGCTACATATGCGTATTTCGCATAAACAAGACCTTTGCTAAAATTAAAAAAAAAATGGTTAAATTGCATTCTCGATCTGACCATTTAAGCTAGAACATGCTACATATCTGCTTTGAGCTAAAACTAGACATTTGCGGAAAGAGACAATGACATGGTTAAATCTTATTCTCTATCTGACCATTTCAGCTAAGACATGCTACCTATGCGTATTTCGCATAAACAAGACCTTTGCTAAAAATAAAAAATAAATGGTTAGGGGGTGCGGAGCCAACAGCCGTGGCGATCAGACGTGTGTTTCATGAGCTCCTGGGCTATACATAAATAAACCACTTATATGCAAAAAGAGACTAAGCTAAATACATCTCTCAACTAATCTAAAAGGGAAGGACACCCTGCCTGAGATAATTCTTATTGCTATTTGCGAATCTAGTAACCCCTGGGAGGGGGTGCCGCTGTATTGTAAGTGGCGGGAGACCTGGGCCTACCTCCACCTCTACTAGCCTTGGCCAATACAGGACGGAGCCTGAAATCGACCAAAAAATGGAGGAGACTCAGGAGTTACTGTATACTTTATTGCAAGGTCTAGATTGGCAGATCACAAACAGCTTTACGGACCTAACAGACACTCTGAGATCAGCACTCAGAGGAAAGACCGAGAGCATGCCTGCTGCTGAGGAGACCGGAGATGCAGGGAAAAAACCTCCATTAGTCAGCCCCTCAGTAACGCGACACCCTTTACCGCCGCTTCACCTCTGCGAGGGAGATCAAGATTACCCTCTAAAAGTTCAAAGTGACCGGCTATTCATGGAGGGTACAACAATCGTGGGGAGTAGAACAGGAACACCAGAGCGGACCTCGCGGAAGGTGGAGCCGTGGCAGCCATCGGACCACAAGATATGTTCTCTAACTACGGAAGAGCCTCGCTCCCTTTGGGCACTTAGCAGCAGAAAGATATACACACACAGCAGTGAAGATCTGCTTTCCCTACTGTTCCCCACACAGGTTTGATACACGGGCGGATTGACTATTCTTTGCAAATGGGACTCACTAGCGCAATTATGGCGCAGTCTCCTGACTGCATTTCTACAGCTGGGGGGACCTTAAGCCAAATATCCACAAAGTTCTTTACAACGAGAAGATTGGGGCCAAAGAAAGCTGAAGGGCAAGATAAACTTTACATTTATTATGTACTAATGGGCATAGGTTAGCCTTGTTATGTTAACCCTCACGTGTGGAAAGACTTTACAGTGCTACAGGGTTTTTCTATGTGTGCTTTCCCAGGGTCAATGAACTGCTTCTCATTGTAGCGTTTATAGTGACTTTTAACTAGTAGACACTATGCTCACAGAAAATAGTGGAGATATTTCTTCTGATGATATTCTACTATGTTGGTGTAGGCTGGAAAGCTTGTACCTGAATGTTTAACCCCTACAATTCATGTTGAGCTTGTGAGAGTTCAAAAATTTCTATTTCTGCATAGAAACTACAAGCCTAGTCTGCAAGCTATATTCTAGGGCTTTCCTACATTAACATAGAGTGCAATGTTATTGACTTATCCCTCATGTTGAGACAGACTTTACAGCTCTTTGAGGCTTTTCTATGCAGATTCCTACAGGATCTGTCTGGATCTGCTTCAGCCCACCAATAATATAGAGTTCTATTGTCTGTACCCCCATATGATATCCACAGTTTACCGCTTAGAAATTAATGTTACAATATATTTATGTTTGCCTATCTCACCTCATATGTTGATTTATTTGTCTTATGTGGCATAGGTTGAAGAGGAGATGTAGCACCTCTTAGGTCCATTCTTTCTTTGTTTTATCTAAGTAATTCTACTATAGACTGCACATACAAGCATAAATTTGGGGTCTGCACTTATATGTTTCCTCTGAATGGCAGGTGTTGATTATACTTTTTGTATGTGTGTTTGTTTTATGGGTAATTTTGATATGTACCAAATGGGTTGGATCCTGTTTGCATGGCATGCTTAATGTTATAGTTCTGGCTTTTATGCTATTCTTTTGTAGGCCATGCATGCATGAGTTACCCTAGATCTTCTCAAATGTATAACTACGATAGATGTTCTCTTTAGCCTGGGATATAAGTTACTATTGTTATGCATGTGGTTCATTTTAACTTAATCACTTTAATACGCCCAATGCACAATTTAAGTTTGTACAGCCCAGTTAGCGTATTTTAGATCAGCCCGATGTGACATGTAGCACCAGTTTTTCATTCCTAGTTTTATATGTGCGCTAGTATCCTGCAAATTGGGGTTCCTAAGCTAGACAGGATTACTCCTATATAAGGCATTTTTTGCTAATGTTGACCTAAGCTTTGTGATATATCATTCCGCCCCCACATACTCCTCATAATCTTTATGGCCCATGACATCTATGGTTATTGTGCATTACCTATAGGTTTATTATTACTTATAACATAAATACTTCAAATAACCATCTACGTGCCTTGACCTTATGCCAGGTTTATACAAATATGTCCTACTAGGGGAAAATCCCAACTTTTGTTAAATCACTTATATGATATGAGATATCTGTAAATGTATTTTAAGTGTCACCTTGCCACTAACAGGTACATATCTTTCAGAGTCTATCTCTTTTGTGGTATATTCATCTGCATCAAATCTAAACAAGATATTAGCTGTTAGCTGCGATATGGACACATGTAATTATTTCTTTCTGTCACATGCTATACGCAAGCCTATATACACATTTTGTCTGTATTTTTATAAGTTTATCTGGACCTATCCTCAGAGAGGTTGTATAGTTCTCATTAATATGCATTGAGGATTTTCCTGCTACCTACTTTAACTCAAGTTGTGTATACTATATCCAAGCCAGAGCTTTTTGTATAGGTGTTACTGGGCTATATCTTGCTCTATTTATGACTCTACCTTCTCCCTGCATGCGGGGAGACTCTCCTATTGAACTATTAATGCATATTTAAGCTTACTAGACCTAGTTTAAATGCTCAGTCCCCAATACTCAATAATGGAGCAGCCTAAGTTATACACGCATAAACCTAGAGACCTTTATTAGGTCTCGGCTCCAGGATATTCACAAAACACAATTGGTAGTAGCCTGGGAAGTATGTTAACCTCAATATATCTTACGGCTCCGCCCTCCACTCCCCCCCCATATTAAGAGCGGTGCTTACCCGCTGAATATCCCCCCCCCCTACTATATATATATTATTTCGCTCCTGGAAGATCCTAAAGAGCTGTCTACCTGACCAGTAGCTACTTATTTCTTTTTTTTTTTTTACAATTCTGGTCCATTGGACCTAAACTTGTGTTCTCATCTGGTCAGTCACGTATGCTATTTTATTAAAAAATCGAGGTTTCATTTGCCTATCACTAATGCTTTTTATAAGTGTCAAAGTATTTTGTTCAAGTTGGTTTGTATCTTTTTCTTTTTTTTTTTCATAAGAGATGTGTTATGTTCTATGTTTGACATGCAAAACCTCAATAAAAATATTTAAAAAAAAAAAAAAATGGTTAAATTGCATTCTCGATCTGACTATTTAAGCTAGAACATGCAACATATCTGCTTTGAGCTAAAACTAGACATTTGCGGAAAGAGACAATGACATGGTTAAATCTTATTTTCTATCTTACCATTTCAGCTAAGACATGCTACATATGCGTATTTCGCATAAACAAGATCTTTGCTAAAATTTAAAAAAAATGGTTAAATTGCATTCTCGATCTGACCATTTAAGCTAGAACATGCTACATATCTGCTTTGAGCTAAAACTAGACATTTGCGGAAAGAGACAATGACATGGTTAAATCTTATTCTCTATCTGACCATTTCAGCTAAGACATGCTACATATGCGTATTTCGCATAAACAAGACCTTTGCTAAAATTAAAAAAAAATGGTTAAATTGCATTCTTGATCTGACCATTTAAGCTAGAACATGCTATATATCTGCTTTGAGCTAAAACTAGACATTTGCGGAAAGAGACAATGACATGGTTAAATTGCATTCTATATCTGACCATTTAAGGTAAGACATGCTACATATCTGTTTTGAGCTAAAACTAGACATTTGCGGAAAGATAAAGAAATGGTTAAATTGCATCCTATAGCTGCACATTACACTAACAGTTTAAGACTACAGTGGCAATTGTCTAACTAATTAACCATGTAGTGCACAAATACTCACCAACGAGATACCCAGGGGGAAATTGTCTTTCCTCAAACGGCCGCCACAGGGACGACAGAGAGAGGATGCGGGCATCATGACAAGCCCCGCCGAAATTCGCACACACCTGCATAATCCACATCCGTGCGTCACAAACATACTGCACGTTGAGGCTATGGAAATGTTTGCGATTTTGGAAGGGCAAGTCATCAGCTGGAGCACGCAGCGCAATGTGGGTGCAATCTATTGCTCCCAAGACATTGGGCAATTCAGGGATAGCAAAGAATTCCCTCTTCAGGTGACTCCAATCACCATCATTCTGAGGGAATCCTATGTTACGCTTACTGATACATACCATGGCGTCCAGAAAGTTATCAAACACCCCCGAGATTGTACCTTGAGACAGGCCATGCATGTACATCTCTCCTGATTGAAAACTCCCGGAGTCCAGGACGTATATACAACTTAGCATCTTGGTGATGCCAGGGACAGCAGTCCTTATTCGTATACGTGGCTCCAGATGAGGTTTAAGAACATCGTAAAGGCCAACGAGCTGTTCGCAATTGAGCCTATACTTGTCATAAACCTCGAAGTCACTCATGTTTTCCAAGGTGGGTCTTACCCTGTAGACACGAGGACATCTAACCAGACGAGTCCTTTGTCTCACTCGGAGCTGCCGAGGCTGCCTGATTCTATCAACCGCTACTTGGGCAACAGCACCACCAGCAGCGTCTATCAGATCGTCATCCATATTTGCCAAGCTTAGCAGCACGAAGCAAACACAACGTAAGGAGTAACAAGGTATGCAAAAACACAGAAGCAAATTGATACAATGTCGATCACCATGGACGCTTTGGCCATGTTGTTTGGGGGATTCATAGTGCAATTAGTCCAATGGTAGTGAGTTCGTAATGATTGCTGATTGTATTCACTTGTTTGTATGTGAGCGGCGCGAATGCTTTCAAAGTGGGCGTTTTTTTTAGGTGTTTGCTGAAATGTTGTTTTCCACCAATGAATATCAATGTGAAAGTGTAAAATATAACACATACAGTGCATCTTCGTAATGTTTGTTCATATACGTAATAAATGCGATGTTATAGTAAAAAGCACACGTCCACGCTAACATGAATGAAAGTGCATACTTGTGTATAATGTGTGCATAGAATGTGATCAATCAATGTTGCTGCAATATTGTTTGTAAACTATAAAGTAACAACTGTCATCTGTAGTATTGTATATATATAAGTGATTTGCGAGATGTAAATATTGTACGCGTCCCATTAAAATCGCACTAATAATTCTGAACTTCCGGCTGTCATCTGTAGTATTGTATATATAAGTGATTGGCGAGATGTCAATATTGTACACGTCCCATTAAAATCGCACTAATAATTCCGAACTTCCGTCTGTCATCTGTAGTATTGTATATATAAGTGATTGGCGAGATGTCAATATTGTACACGTCCCATTAAAAACGCAATAATAATGAAGTTCTTCCGGCTGCCATCTGTAGTATTGTATATATAAGTGATTGGCGAAATGTCAATATTGTACGTGTCCCTTTAAAATCGCACTAATAATTCTGAACTTCCGGCTGTCAACTGTAGTATTGTATATATAAGTGATTTGCGAGCTGACAATATTTATTACGCGTCCCATTAAAATCGCCATAATAATGATGTTCCAAACTCTTGTTTACGTATATGTTGTATTGTAGTATTGAGTGCTAAAGTTCTGAAAGGGGCGGTACAGTCCTAAAGCTGTAATGTGTATGGTTGAAGCTACTAATGACGTCATCATATTATCAACCTGCCTGTCTAGTTATGAAATCCTCATTGTGTTGTTGTATTTGACTACATTGTTATTGTGTGCTGATTAAAATATAAATGTGTGCTTTGTGGTTGCGTGATGCGTGTTATGTACATATACGTATATATTGTGATTGTTTCCCACATATGCTGACTTCTATATAGCGGTCTAGCATTGTTGTTCCTTCCCAAAAAGTGACAGCTGTAATCTGTTCTAATGATGTTCTTATTGTACGTAATTCCTAATGGTTTATTCTGAGTGAATCGTGATGTTAAAGGTACAGTAAAATCCCTATTTTCTGTTTCCTGATTCATAGAGAGAATGTAATGTGTTTTTCACCCATCATTGGAATGCACATGTATGAGTGAATGGTGTAAAAGTAAAGTATGTGCATCCATGAATGATCATGTGTTAAGCCTATGTAGATATGCTGTTGCTGCAAGCATATGAGTTGAATAAATGAAATGCTATAATAAAGGTAAATAAGAGGTGTTTCCAATTGTCTACTGTTTGTGAATCCTGAAATGTTCCAATTATTTTTCTGTCATTTTAAATGTTATGTAATTGTTGAAAATGTTTGTTACTAGTGATGGTGATTTGTAGTTGATGTAATGTAAAAGTATGAAACAATTTAATGTTGTGAATTTCCCATAAGTAAAATCCAGGGATTTCCCATAAGTAAAATTTCCAGGGAAATAGCCATTTCTTGATCTATTTGTCATAGCGTGGCTAACGCAGAAAAACATGAGTTATTTTCCAAATTCTAGCGCTGGTATTTAGAGTTTTCTTGTCTACGCTTTTTGCGTGCGTTAGGGAAATCTGTCTGTCTCGTGCACGAGCACGTCTTCCCCATAGAAGTCAATGGAGGCTAAAAATGTGTGTGTAAATAAAATCCAAGACTGGTTTTGAGCGTAAAGTGAGTGACGTCATGGTCTTGTGTGAAAAAGTAGCTAAATCGTATTTAATTCGTAATCAAATTCTTCTTTGTGTATGTAATGTGGTGTGTATTGTTTGTATGCATCGATGAGTTTATGTTTGTGATAATATTATTAGTTAGATGTAGCTATATGAGTGTCTTTTCCCGTCTGTCAATGTAAGTCAATGGCAAAATGGATTTGTGTTGGGTTTTTTTCTAACACCAGAGATCTCACAACTTTGATCCTTTCTATTTAGATGAAAAAAGAAAACATATGAAAAATAAATATAGTGTAGTGTTTGTATGAGTGTAAGTGTACTTTGTGTAATATTTGTTTTGTGATTCGTTGATGTTTATTTTGTCGTTAGATGTTAACTCCTGGGTCTGGGTTGTCAGTAAGGATTTCAGCGTTAGGAAATTTTTGAGTGTCGGTAAGTACACTCTAAATACCAGCGGGCGGTAAAAAGCAGCGTTAGAAGCCCTTTACGCTGGTTTTGACGGCTAACGCAAAACTCTAAATCTTGGCGATGGTGTTTTATCTGGTTCAAGATACATTGCAAAGAACCTGCTTGAAGAGTTAAAATTATTTATTTACTATGAAGTCACTGTCCCTTTTATTGTTTATTTTATGTTTTTTTTTTTTTTTTCTCTTTATCCCCTCCCCCCGAATAAATACTTGGAGTTGCTGGCTTCAATTGTTTTGGGACTAGGAAGAGATGGGATTTTCTTTTTTTCCTTATCTCTCCCATGTATAGTTGAGAAAGTCTAGTGATAATAACTATATTGTACCACATCATAGTTGCAAAGAACTGTTGTCAGGATTATGAATCTTTTGGATCCACAAGAGATTTGAGATTTGATATCTCTGGGAATATGTTCTACCTTTTATTTGTCTGAAATTGTGATATACAAACCTTGATGTAAAAAAAAAATACAAAATGTGATTAATTTAATAAAAAATATTTAAACATAAAGCTCCACTCTGTCAAACGCCTTCTCTGCATCCAAGGATAGCAGGAAGGCCTCCGGCAGAGTCAAGAGCTCTTCCCCCCACTTAGATCCGCTATACTTACAGTACCACACAAAAGTGAGTACACCCCTCACATTTTTGTAAATATTTTATTATATCTTTTCATGTGACAACAACACTGAAGAAATGTCAGTTTACTACAATGTAAAGTAGTGAGTATACAGCCTGTATAACAGTGTAAATTTGCTGTCCCCTCAAAATAACTCAACACAGCCATTAACATCTAAACTGTTGGCAACAAAAGTGAGTACAACCCTAAGTAAAAATATCCAAATTGTGCACAATTAGCCATTTCCCTCCCCAGTCTCATGTGACTAATTAGTGTTACAAGGTCTCAGGTGTGAATGGAGAGCAGGTGTGTTAAATTTGGTGTTATTGCTCTCACACTCTCTCATACTGGTCACTAGAAGTTCAAAATGGCACCTCATGGCAAAGAACTCTCTGAGTATCTGAAAAAAAGAATTGTTGTTCCACATAAAGATGTCCTAGGCTATAAGAAGATTGCCAAGACCCTGAAACTGAGCTGCAGCACAGTGGGCAAGACCAAACAGTGGTTTCACAGGACAGGTTCCACTCAGAACAGGCCTCGCCATGGTCAACCAAAGAATTTGAGTGCATGTGCCCAGCGTCATATCCAGAGGTTGTCTTTGGGAAATAGACGTATGAGTGCTAACAGCATTGCTGCAGAGGTTGAAGGGGTGGGGGGGGGGGGGCAGGATGTCAGTGCTCAGACCATACGCCACATACTGAATCAAATTGGTCTGCATGGCTGTCGTCTCAGAAGGAAGCCTCTTCTAAGGATGATGCACAAGACTAAGTACATGAATTACTGGAACCATGCCCTGTGGTCTGATGAGACCATAATAAACTTATTTGGTTCAGATAATGTCAAGCGTGTGTGGTGGCAACCAGGTGAGGAGTACAAAGACAAGTGTGTCTTGTCTACAGTTAAGCATGGTGGTAGGAGTGTCATGGTTTGGGCCAGCATGAGTGCTGCCGGCACTAAGGAGCTACAGTTCATTGAGGGAACCATGAATGCCAATATGTACAGTGACATACTGAAGCAGAGCATGATTCCCTCCCTACGGAGACTGGGCCGCAGGGCAGTATTCCAACATGATAACGACCCCAAACACACCTCTAAGACGACCACTACCTTGCTAAAGAAGCTGAGGGTAAAGGTGATGGACTGGCCAAGCATGTCTCTAGACCTGAACCTTATTGAGCATCTGTGGGGCATCCTCAAATGGAAGGTGAGGGTTTCTAACAACCACAGATCCGTGATGTCATCATGGAGGAGTGGAAGAGGACTCCAGTGGCAACCTGTGAAGCTCTGGTAAACTCCATGCCCAAGAGGGTTAAGGCAGTGCTGGAAAATAATGGTGGCCACACAAAATATTGACACTTTGTGCCCAATTTGGACATTTCCACTTAGGGGTGTACTCACTTTTGTTGCCAACGGTTTAGACATTAATGTCTGTGTGTTGAGTTATTTTGAGGGGTCAGCAAATTTACACTGTTATAAAAGCTGTACACTCACTACTTTACATTGTAGAAAACTGTCATTTCTTGAGTGTTGTCACATGAAAAGATATAATAAAATATTTACAAAAATGTGAGGGGTGTACTCACTTTTGTGAGATACTGTACATATTACCTATAGAATCTGTCTAATATTCAGTTCTGGGGTTCTACCTATTACAAAACCGGCCTGGTCTATATGAAGTAGTTATGGTAGGATTGACTTGGTCTATCAGCCAAAGTCTTCATAAGGATCTTGTAGTCAAGATTTAAGAGAGATATAGGCCTATATGAAGACAGCTGTGTGTTATCCTTCTCTTCTTTAGGCAGGTGTATACTATTGGCTGCTTTAAAATGAAGAGACAAATTTTGTTTATGTGTATAAAATTGATCATATAATTCTCTCAATACTCCAGTGATTTCATCCTTCAGAAACCAATTGAATTCCAAAGATAGACCATCTGGTCCTGGGGCTTTACCTTTACTCATGGCCTTCATTGTTTTTATTATATCTGATTCAGAAATGGGAGCATTCAGTATTACCAGATCTTCTTCTGCAATTGTGGGAAGTTTAATATTTTCCAGAAATCCTTGAATATCCTCCTTCCCTGGGAGTTGGGATGAGTATATGTTTGAAAAGTAATTTTGGAAAAGTGATTTCCTCTACCTTATTAATAATTCTCCCCTCTTCATTTATAGATCCTATAGATTATTATTTTTATTGAACCTCCTTTATTACCAAATATCTCAAAATGTACCGAACCCTTAACTAGTATGCCTTCCCTGCCATACTCGAAAGAAAGTCCTCTCTCTCTTTTTTGATTTTATTGTAATCTAATTTATTGGCCTATGTTGGGGAATTCCTTAATCGTGAATATGCTATGAAGAGAGCTGCTGCTAATTTCCTCTGCATGCTCTGTCCTTCTTTTCTTAATTTAATTATGTATTATGTAATATCTGCTTTCAGAGCTGCCTTAGCTGCCTCCCAGTATATATAAATAGAGAGAGAGAGAGATCAGTGTGGAAGAAGGGCACTCTCAGGGTTTGTATAGAAAAGAATATTTTCTTTATTCTTAGAACATTAATACATGGTCGACGTTTCGGCCCTCAGTTGGGCCTTCATCAGGACAGGTATGATCTGAAAGACAAACATATAGACAAATGCTAGAAACATAGAACAATAGAAACAACACGCAACAAGTCACAGACTACCTATATCACCATCACCAATAAAATTAAAAAACAGACTGTGCAGTCTGTAATGGGAATTATCCAACCTTCAACAAAGGATACCCAAAGAACACTCCACGGTTGGACACATTTGACTACCTGGTGGACCTTCACAAATTACAGAGAACACTCAAATTGAGAGATTTCTTCAAAAACACTACTTCAGAACCCCCAAGACTTGTGGTATCTAAAAAAATCGACTTTCAAACCGAAATTGACACATTCAACTATTAAGACCTTTACAAGGATTTGTTCCAAGGAAATTGAATCTGTATGTCACACCAACTCGAAAACCCGCACAAATTTGAACAAAGAACAATGGCAAGCTCTCAGGTGCCTCCAAAAAGATGACTCTATTGTTATCCGCCCGGCTGATAAAGGCGGGGCGATTGTGGTCCTAGATTACACCTACTATCGTAACGAATTGCTTCAACAGCTTGAGGATGGAATAACATACAGAAAACTCTTGCACAATCCTACCGCTTCCTTCAAGAAGAAGTTAGATGACAGCCTGATGTATGCTAAACTGTGGCCACATCGATCAGAGTGTGTACAATGTCTTGATTACCGAATATCCAGTGCATCCTATTGTATACACGATTCCCAAAATACATAAAGACCAAGCTCATCCACCTGGGCATCCCATAGTCTCTGCCGAGGGCTCCCTCTTTCAAAATCTAGCAAAGTTTATTGACTTCTATCTACAGGACCTGGTGAAGACCACTGAGGCATTTCTGTTGGATTCTATACAACTTATACAACTACTACAAGATCAGGTTTTTCCCAAAGACTGCATCCTTGTGACACTAGATGTCAACAGCCTTTATACCATTATTCCCCACCGGTTGGGTATTGAGGCCATCAGACAAGCTCTCATTGCAAGTCCATCATATGATTGTCCACCAATTGAAATCCTCCTAGAATGGCTGTTACTCTGTCTCCAACATAATTACTTCCGGTTTGAGGATACCTTTTACCTCCAGTTGGTGGGGACTGCCATGGGTTCAAGCATGACCCACTCATATGTCAACTTATTTATGGCCTGGTTTGAGGGTGTACATATTTTCAAGGACAGAAACCCCAATGTTCTTCTATACCACAGGTATATCGATGATTTGTTGGTCATATGGGGGGGCTCAGAAACTGAACTTACAGCTTGGATACAACATCTAAATATGGCAGAAGAATCCATTACCCTCAAAAGTGAACATGACTTCCAGAAAATTCAGTTTTTGGATCTATGTATATACAAATGTGAAGCTGACCAAGGGTGTCTTTTACGGACAACTCTTTACTCAAAACCCACGGATCGAAACACCCTCCTCCTAAACAGCAGTTACCATCCTACACAACTAAAACGTGGTATTATCAAATCACAGTTTATGCGAGTATTACGTAACACTTCAGAACCTGACCAGAGGGAAATCCAGTTGGAATCCATGAGGAAGAGGTTCCTTGAACGGGGTTACAGTCGCAAGATGACATCTGACATCCTGACAGAAGTTGGTTGTCACGAACAATCTACCCTGTTGCAGAGAAAACCAGAGTCTGTGCCAGCAGAGACAAAGCCCTCCATTAACTTCATCACCAGTTACACACCAGCCACTAAACTGGTCGCGGGTTTCATTAGGGCTAACTGGCAACTGATTAACAAGGATCGCACACTCCCATTTGTCAATACTCCACCTCCTAGAGTGGTTCACAAAAGTGGCTCCAGTTTAAAGACACTGCTCATGCAAACTGACCAATGGTGCAGAAATAGAACTTGGCTGGCTCCAACCAAGACCGGCTGCTACAAGTGTGGCAGCTATGTCACGTGTAATTCCATCATCACTGGCCAAAAATTTCATCATCCTGGATCAACAAAAACGTATACAATTAGGCATAGACTTACATGCACATCTCAGTAAGTTGTGTACCTGTTGTCATGTCCATGTGGCCTCTACTACATCGGAAAGACCAGCACCACATTTAGGGAAAGACTGGCCAACCATAAAAGTGCCCTACGAGCCGCATTCAAGGATGGCAAAGCAGATCAACCTGTGCCCAGACATTTTCTGGAACATAAGCATCCCATCGCCACTCTCCGTGCCATGTTGATTGACACAGTGGTACCACTGAAGAGAGGTGGTGATCGCAACCAGGAACTATTAAAATGTGAAGCCAGATGGATATATAGATTAAACACTTTGAGCCCAAATGGACTTAATGTTCACTTGGACTTCTCTGTATTTTTTTGAGCTATAAAAGCCTGTTTGCTTCTTTGTTTTTGTTTTTTCTTTCTTTCTTCTTTTTTCTAGGGCACCAATGCCGTGACGGAAGATGTTCTTTCAACATCTCTATCTCAAAAGTGGCCCATGGCTCATTTGATGTATATTCTGTATTTATTTTTTCCTTGTATTCTGCTTCTCTGTATTTTTCATATTTTTAGGGTTGCTTTCTGTTCACTCCATTTCTTCTAATTATATGATTGACCCTATGCTATCTCTCTTTCTGTTGGTGTCTGTGTGAATCTTTGGAGTATGGGCAGCATATGACCATCCTGGTTATTCCCTTGAGCATGCTAGACATATTTTTTCTTTGTCTTATATGTATACATTATCGACTGCTGGCGTACTAATCTTTTGAGCTAGGCACCAAACAGGGGCATCCCTATTTAAGTTCAAAGTATTTTACAGCCTGCTCGGGCAGTTGTATCTGTCTCCCTCAAATGTGAGGTACACACTTTGGATGTATATATAGATGTCATTCGTTGCTGGGCTACTCGTATTTGACTACATGTGCCATACGTGGCCCTCACTATTTTGTTTCTAGTGTATGTTCTTTGCCTTGGATTTTTTATGGTCCCCTTTAGACATCACCTACTGGGTCTGTCTCGTATCATATATGTATCTAACTACCTGGGCTTTCACACCTAAGTTTAGTTGTGTGGCCCTTTGCCCTAGAACATTCTGTTTTTATTATAGACACTGCATCTGATGGCTTTATATTAGTATGGCCGGGAGTGCCCTTCTAAGTCATACAGCTCGTTGTGTGTTTAAATCCCTGTGTCTATACTAGACTTAATCACGGTTTCTCACTGATCCATGATATCTGCAGCACCCTCGTTGTGCTATTTTACTATGTCCTTCTTTGACATATACGCACCCAGCACTCTGGTATGGGTATGTGAGTTCAGTTGGTGATGGTGGACCTATTTGCGGCTGTTGGGCGTGTGTTAGGGTGGATATGGTGTTATACTATAATTCTCGTATAGGTTTGTTTTTTGAGCCATCTGCCTTTGTATGTTGACAAGGTGTTTTCTTCTTTACATCACGGGTAGCTGTATCCCGCTCCCCTGCAGTATGGGTTATTAGGTGTTTTACTATGTTGTAAACAACTGACTGGTTGCCATAGCTACGGGAGGTGTTGGCTGGTCTCACCCTATCAGGGACTGATTGCTTCTAAGGCTCCCCCTATTTAAGGCGGTACCCGGTATCCACCCTCACTCGCCTGTTTGGATCTATGATTACTGCCACTCGGCAGTTTAAAGGTATTGTAACGCTGTTTTTAGCTCATTTTCTTTGAACCATAAGGCTCTGACTTGTGCTATTTCTGGACTCACACCAGCGTGACAGGTTATATATATTGCTATGGGCTTTTAGCATGTTCCGCACACCATTGGGCTTAATGTAGTTTGGTGCTGTTTGTATACTGACTCCCCTATAACTGCTAAACACCCTTGCTTGTTTTTATCGTTTCATCTTGAGGCCCTAGTATGTGTGACTTGGTTTTACTTTTATCCGCAATACCGCTTTGGCTATTATCTATTGCTAAGTATCTATACACATCATTTTTACATTTCGATTAAGCTTTACGCCCTGCCATTATCTGTTTTACGTGCTTCGGTAAACACATAGCAGGCGTTCCACATGTCTGCCATTGTTTTTGTTTTCTCTTGGGTTATGAGTTGGTTCGTAACTTTATTTACTTTTTATGTTAAGTATATACTTTTCACTTTTGCTTAGTCCTTGTCTGGGTCTTATCTTACGTCTGTGTTTTCATTTATCTAGTTTTGCTATAAACATTCTCACATGAGACTGTTGAGCGGGGTATATCACTCTGCTTTGGGATACATACTGATACATAGTATATTTGTGTTTGACATTTCTTTTTCTTTTGGATTTTGGCTTTCGTTGTCATTGATGTTATCTGTATCCCAGAACACTATTTTCTTTTGCATTGTTGTCCTGTATGCCCACGGATTGTTCTTTGGTATTCTTATTTCATAGTTGTTCTTTGATATCCTTTGTTGAATGTTGTAAGATCTCAGACAGCATAGTCTATTCAGTCGTTGTTATTCTTGTTATCTTCTCTGTAACATATTATTTGTATCTGCTTTTGCTTCTTTATCCTGCATGTCCATGGTTTGTTCTTTGGGTATCCTTTGTTGAAGGTTGGATAATTCCCATTACAGACTGCACAGTCTGTTTTTTTAATTTTATTGGTGATGGTGATATAGGTAGTCTGTGACTTGTTGCATGTTGTTTCTATTGTTCTATGTTTCTAGCATTTGTCTATATGTTTGTCTTTCAGATCATACCTGTCCTGATGAAGGCCCAACTGAGGGCCGAAACGTCGACCATGTATTAATGTTCTAAGAATAAAGAAAATATTCTTCTCTATACAAACCCTGAGAGTGCCCTTCTTCCACACTGATCTCTATAACTATCTCTCATAAGGATTGCACCCAGGTCGTGGCTGCTCCACCTGGTTGGAGTGCTGGGCTACATGCTATTTGACTTTTGATATATATACATTGCCCCTATGTTCCTCATTGATGTTACCATACTCACAACTTTGATTTAAAAAATTCTACAAATTTTAATGTTTTCAACAAGTAGCTAGGTGTAGTGATGATTTTAATCTCAATTTATTTTTTGAATATTCTTTGTTAAAATTGTTCTAGTTCCTGTCTCTCAGGTAGATTACGAGTTTTGCGTTTATGTTTTAACGCTGAAAAAATGGCCATTTCAACGTTAAAACAGTAACGCAGCCATTACAAGTCTTATCGGTATAGCTGTACCGCAAGCCTTTTAGCCTGTAATGCAGCGTCAGTCCCGCACTCAAAAAAATTATGTTTTTTTATGGGATTCCCATAGTGCTGCCATTACGAGTTTTGTGGTGAGGCTAAAAAACTTGCGTTACAACTTATACCGACAAGATCCATTATGCAATCTGAGAGCAGTAGTTATTAGTTTTACGCAACAAAACTGTTACACAAAACTCATAACTAAACTGTTACAAAGTACACTAGCCCCTATAAACTACCTATTAACCCCTAAACCGAGGCCCTCCTGCATCACAAACACTATATTAAACCTATTAATCCCTAATCTGCCGCTCCCGACATTGCCACCACTATTAAAATGTATTAACCCCTATTCCACCACTCCCCGACATTGTCGCTACTATAATAAAGTTATTAACCCCTATTCCCCCCGCACCCCAACATCGCCCACTCCATAATAAAGATATTAATCCCTATTCCGCCGCTCCCCGACATTGTCGCTACTATAATAAATTTATTAACCCCTATTCCCCCCGCACCCCAACATCGCCCACGCCATAATAAAGATATTAACCCCTATTCCGCCGCTCCCCGACATTGCCGCCACTAAATAAAGTTATTAACCTCTAAACCTCTGGCCTCCCACATCACTGCCACTAAATAAACCTATTAACCCCTAAACTGCCACCACCCCACATCGCCAAAAACTAAATTAAACTATTAAACCCTAAACCTAACAGCCCCATAACATTTATTTACATTAAAATTACAAGATCCCTATCTTAAAATAAATAAAAAATTTACTTGGGAAATTAAAAAAAGTTACATTTAAACTATAAATTAAACTAACATAAGTATTAGACTAAAATTAAACTGACTACAAATTAAATAAACTAAATACAAAATAAAAAAAATAACCCTACTAAATAAAATTAAATCTACAATTATAAAAATAACGAACACAAAATTACAAAAAATAACAAACGAAATTATTCAAAATAAAAATAATTACTCCTAATTTAATAGCCCTATTAAAATAAAAAAGCCCAACAAAATAAAAAAAACCTAGCCTACAATAAACTACCAATAGCCCTTAAAAGGGCCTTTTGTAGTGCATTGCCCTAAGTTAAACAGCTCTTTTACATTAAAAAATTACAAAAAAGGGGGCAGAGCAAGCCTTGAAACCTAGCGGTCTTACATTACCACAGCTTCATAAAATATGCATAATAATTCATAAAATCGGCTGCTCGGAGGTACTCATATTGCTACTAATTTGAGGCTAAACTCGAATAGATTCATCTGGGCAAGCTGGATTCCTAAAAGATAATCAAGAAGCCGACTTTTGCCCTATTTGATCAGAAAGCCCATTATGGACGCCATTGAGGAACGGCCATTTTCCTAGCCGCGTGGCGCACCTCCAATTCCTAACGTTTGAGTCCTTGCTTATTCCACCTACGTGGTCTGCTGCTTGAGGTCAGGGAGCTTATCTCTATATAACTACATGATCATTCACTCTAAATATCTACACCTGTCAGCATGGAAGCAGCCTGTCATACCGTGGAGACACTGCTGCAGGATTTTGAGAAAGAGTGCTCTACCGTAGTGGCAAATTACTTTTCCCCTGGCTTTCCCCCAATGGGGACCAAGTGAACCTGGCAACGGAGTCTGTTGATGCTGCTAAAGATCGAGAGGCAAAGCGGCAGTGGAGATCTCAGGCATCTGACTCTCTACCTTTTGGCGCACTGTCTTATATGGAGCAAGGGGCTGAGGCGATGGGCCAACAAATGGGGACTCAGGAGTATCTACCTGACAAGATGAAGGACCAGACGGAAGTTCAGGATGAGCCATAGGAGGATTCAACTGACACAGCAAAACCAGGTAGGCTTTGATGATACACATACTAGATGCAGCAGTTGATATAGGACATAGTGACTCCCATTAATGAAAGATTCATCCCTGTTACTGTGATTGCTAAATGGGATATGTACTGTGGCCGCAACCTAGGGGACAAGCTGTATCTCCTGTTCAACCCGGCAGAAACTCTATTTTGGGAAAAGTGCCCTGTGAATATCCCCCGGTCTGCAATCACACAGGGTGAGCTTCCCAGGCAGAGACAGCTGCAGCCACAAATCGAACAAGCTGCCGTTAAACTGACTTCTGTTAGTTAGCAATGTTTCTAAAATACCATTGGCACCATGTTTTCTTTACGGCTTATCAATAACAAGTTAATTAGTTATATTTGTGTTTCCCACCATGTTTATTAGGTATAATAATGTTTTAGGGCTGTTGTACCTTTGCTGATTTAGTTTAATTACTAGAGGTTGCATGAGATCATTGCAGGTTCTATACCCATTATATGTCCTAGAGGTACTCTAGGAGATATTACTAATCTCATAGGTACCTTTTTCCTTTCTAGTAATTCAGCATATTAGATATACCTGTTTCCTTATAAGTATTCTCCCTATCTGGGTATTTTACTGGATACACTGGGCCGATTAATAATAATAGACTATTTTGAGATATTATATGACCACCAACCCTGTACCACTAGGATGGAGGTAAAACCTAGTGTAGACCTGTCTATAAGATAGTATATACTAATATTGCTTCGGAGGGCAATGCATGTACTGACCATGGGATATAATAGGAGGTTGATGTTTATTAGTTGGACCTGAACAAAGCTGCTTACTTAACTGTATTTTGCCTCCAGGCCTAGATGTGATACTGGGGCTTACTTGACACTATACACTATGCTATTGCACTAATAGTACTTATGGGTAAGAGAAAAATAATCGTCCATCATCTTTTATGTCTAATACTTTTTGTGAGTTACTGAGAGAATAGTCTAGGTGATTGCTCATCTTGTTTTGCCGCTGAGGCGACAGGACATAATGTTTTCTAGTCCAATTTAGAGTCATTAACATCTGGAGCAATTCAATGTAATGATTTGAGAGCACATAGCTTGGGTACTGGTATTTTACCCAATTATTATATAGTGGTATTAGTCAATATGCCCCATTAGCCATATATACTAATAGGAGTTAAGCCCCTAGTCTACATATGACCCTTTGAAAACTTCTAGGATTGTGGCTAACCTAATAGCATACCCCTGCTGTTATTAGAAATGATAATACATATTCATTAAACCTTCTCTGGATTTATACTTTCTCCGACTAGTAGAGGGATAATTTTACAGGTATTGTACAACATATTCCATTCTAGAGTCTACTTCCTTTCAACTATATATCTATGCGAGTGTTGCGTAATTTTAATATATTTTCTGCTCAATACCTTATATACACTATAAGTTTTGTCTATAATTATATACAAATAGTATAGTCCCAAACTTAACTCTATTAAGGTCTTTGAACTTCTGGTATGTGAATATGCATGTTTTATTTTTAAGTGTGTTCTACTCTCCTTTGCAGAGTCCTAAATGTGATGTTTAACTATGTTTCAACCTCTCCTACCGCTACGTTTTTTTCAAATGTATATTAACTCCTACTATTACCAAAGCCTATAAGCGATTACACCAGATTTAAACATGATACACCGCTCATAACACAAGGATACAGACTCCAGCCATTTTAGTGTTAAATGAATTACTAAACCACAGTGTCCATACTAGTCTCCCTTCTTTACATCTCCAGAGGTAAAACATAAGGGACATACTGTACATATATCTTCCTAGAGATTAGAGAAAATCCTAGCACATTGGCCTCCATCTAAGTTTAATATTGTTACCCTCCTGTAACTATAGCTCCGATAAATCTGGCTCTGCCCTCCCTACATTTTTGTTTATTTGATAAATAAAGGAACACAGATTCCAAAGATCCTTTCCCTTTAACTTTAAAATGACATGTTTTACTATTAAGAAGCAAGTATTCATATTGACCATTCTAGGTGGATAGAGATCTTACGATATGTGAACAATTCAATGACCAACTTAGATATTTTAATTCAGTTATTGAGAATATGCAAAGAGTGTGTGAGGCCTCCTGTGGACTATCTCATAGAGCTCTTGGATCTGAGCCTGACTTTGAATTATTTTCACTTTAAGAGATCATTTTACCAACAGATCATGGGCATGGCGATGGGTTCAAATGTAGCCCCATCATTGGCCAACCTCTATATGTAGCACTATGAGTGTACAGTGATGAGGATCCATCAGAAAAAAGAGGTAGTCTATCGAAGGTACATCGATGACCTGTTTATGATAAGGACAGGGTCAGAACATAATCTGAAAGTATGGTTCGAGACTCTGAACCAACTAGCCTGCCCGGTGAAATTTAAGATCAACTATCATCATGAATCAGTGGATTTCCTTGACTTGAGAATATACAAGGTCGGGAGGAAATTGGGGACTACCCTGTTCCAGAAACTCACTGATCGAAATTCACTTTTGCATGCAACTAGTTGCCATCCTGGAGCACGATTGCAGGCTATCCTGCAAGCACAACTAACTAGAGTTATCAGGACCAACAGCGATATCAATAATAAAACCCAACAACTTGAGGCTATGAGCAATACATTCCTGGATATAGGATACCATCCGAAATTATCAATCGGGCAAGAGCAAAATGCATGGGTGATGAAGTCCTGCTCAGGGAAGAAGAAGCAAGTAACTCACGTATGACTTTCACTACTAAATATTCCCCTGATTCACGATTGGCTGGAACAAGCCTGCGTCAGCATTGGCATATTGTACATTCGATCCTACTATGCCACTCTCCAAATGGGCCCCACCTCCTGTAGGTTACAAAAGGAACACTAATCTAAGGGATTTAATCATGAAGACCGACCCTATTCACTGTTATCAGGATACAACCTGGCTACAACCCAAGAAGATGGATTGTTTTCGATGCATAGGGTGCATCACGTGCAACTCCATGCTTCCCGGGGCCACGTTCAGATACTCACACAAAAAGAAAAAATATACTATTGGCCATCGGTTGACCTGTACTACGAAATATGTTGTATATCTACTAAGTTGTAGTTGTGCCAAATTTTACGTGGGTAAAACCACTGACGATGCCCGTACAAGAATGGTTAACCATAGACCGGTGATTATAGCTGCAATCAAGAACAAAAACAGCGAGCAACCTGTCGCAAGACATTTTTTAGAAGCTGGGCACAATCCAACGGACCTTCGGTTTGTCTTGATTGACCATGTGCCTCCTTTGAGACGTGGTGGTGATAGAAACAAGATCCTCCTTCAGATTGAAGCTAGATGGACATATTGTCTCAACATGATCCAACCACATGGACTTAATTCTATGCTGGATTGGCATTGCTTTCTTTAATGAGAGCTCCATTTAATGAGAATGTCCCTTAATGATCTATTTGTGAGAGCTCATGATGCATTGGTTGTGGTATTGGGCACCATCATTTTACCTAGACCAGTTACCCTTAATCCCTGTCTATAAAGGTCCCTCTAGAGTTTTCCACTTGGGTCCTTCCATTGGGCATTATGTATTATGTATTTTTGTGGGAGTACGATTTTGCTTTATATTTTGTCCTATATTCTGTCTTGCATTTGTATATTGGCAATTTCATTCTTTTTGTTTTATTTCTATATTTATTTTAATTTTTAGATTTAATTTTATATTTATTTTTATATTTATTTTTATTTTCATTATTTATTTTATTTTATTCTAGTTTATTTTATTTTATTTATTATTATAATTTCTCATTATTTATATTCATTATTATTTATTTATTTTACCTTGTTTTATTGATTTATTTTTCCTTTTTTTTTCTTTGATTTATTTTTCCTTGTTTTTTTTTATTTTTCCTTGCTTTTTTGTTTCTTTGTTTTACCGTTTATCCATCATATATCTTGTTCTATTCTATTTTATTCTTTCTTATTTTAATTTCTTTAATTTTTGTCTTTTCCTTTATCATTTTTATTTTTCTCAGCACGTATATTTTTCGCCAGTAGGCTTCAGTCTCATCTGAGATATTCCTTTCTTCTGTGCTATTGCTCTGTCTTTCTGCTCAGCCAATGTTGTGCTCCGTGGCTCTATGACATCCGTCCTTGTTGTGCTGACAGTGCGTGTCAGATCGAGTCGAGCAGCCGGCTCTGTTTACACAGCTGACTTCCTGTATTGACATCACACACGCGTCCGATCTTACACGCTCTTCACGCATGAGAGCTCTGTGTTGTATCTTAGCCTATTTTGGGGGGGTAAAGCTCCAGGTAATCTGATTTTCTTAGTTTACACATCGGGCACCCTTGACGTGCTAGTGTGCATATTTTTCCGATTGTCCACTAATCCGTGTTGTACAGCTCCATTGTTTATCACCCTATGTGTCTAACTCACTATCCATGTGCAAATGCATTCTTAGGCTTGTTTTTAAATGTCACTTTCTATATGTCACTTTTATGTTGCTGCAATACTGCACATGTACACTTGTTTCCTCTATTCTACTATGAGGATCTGATTATATTTTTGTCCACTTATTCTCTGTTATGACATGAGGACTTGATGATATATTTGTGTTTATTGATGTTGCTAGGACTACCATTTGGTGTTTTTTTTTGCTCTAATTAGGGGTGGGGTTTGTGTTCATTGGATGTGTGTTTTATAAATGTTTGTGTTTCACTGTCTGAAACACAACATTAAAAATTAAACGTTACATTAAAGGCACGTTTTTTGCAAAAGACCAGCGAGTGCAAGCCATCGTTTATTTCTATTTGTTTCCCGTTTGCACCCTGGCATGTTGGTTTGAAGTGAGAGTGCTCTCCATTTGCTAAATTGTGTATATATATATATATATATATATATATATATATATATATATATATATATGTACATGTTTATTTATTTATGTGTGTATATATGTATTTACAGACATATATACACATATGAACACATAAAACACATAAATACATATGTATACATATATAGACAAGTAAGTGCATTGGATCCCATTGCAGTTAAAGGGACACTGTACACTAGATTTTTCTTTGCCTACATGTTTTGTAGATGATACATTTATATAGCCCATCTTGGAGTGTTTTTGCAACAATGTTTGGTTTTGCATATTTTTTAATAACATTTTGCTGATTTTTATCTGTATTTTGAAATGCAGGGAAGGGGGGAGTGTCTGCTTTCCCAGCCCCTTTCACTGGGTTTCCCAGTCTAACCTAACAGTGCTGAACTGAGAGTTTAGTACATTTTTAATTCAAATTCTTTTTAATTGAGAAAAGAGCATAGGAGATTACATGTTACATTCAAATAAAACATAAACAACAAGCTTGATTGAATCATGAATAGGTTTCCATCAAAACAAAAACGATTCTCAAATTGTATACTATCAAAATACATTTTAACATCAAATCCCGTGAAGGATGTATATTGTTATGTTTTTGCTGCAAAACCATAGGAATAGTTATATGTCGGTCTATAATACTTATTTATTTTCCTTTCTTACATGGAGTAGCGTACCAAGGGCCATCTATTGCAGTATGTTTAAACAAAATCTTGGCGGTACATCTAATCTCTCTCGTCTCTTGAGTAGGTACTGTTCCCAGATAGCCTGGGCAGCAATATATGGATCTCTCGTATTATTTTTATAAGATCCGTATTCTTCGAGCTCCATTAACTCTGAGACCCTACCTCTCCCCATGTGTAAGGAGGGGTGTGTGCAGGATTTCCAGTGCTTGGCTATAATGGATTTTACACTATTTATGATTATTTGGAATAATATTTGTAGTGATGTCGCAAACCTAAAATTTTGCGTTTGCGAACCGGGCGAACCGCCATTGACTTCAATGGACAGGCGAATATTAAAACCCACAGGGACTCTTTCTGGCCACAATAGTGATGGAAAAGTTGTTTCAAGGGGACTAACACCTGGACTGTGGCATGCCGGAGGGGGATCCATGGCAAAACTCTCATGGAAAATTACATAGTTGATGCAGAGTCTGGTTTTAAGCCATAAAGGGCATAAATCACCTAACATTCCTAAATTGTTTTGAATAACGTGCTTTAAAACATCAGGTAGTGTAAGGGTTACGCCCGCTTCACAGTGACAGACCAAACTCCCGGTTTAACCCACCGCAAACAACCGCAAACAGTCCATTTGCACAACCACGAGATCGATAGATTTGATAGATAGATACATAGATTACATAGATCAATAGATGCAATATACATTTGATAGATACCAATTACATAGATCAAAAGATGCAATATACATTTGATAGATACAAATTACATAGATCAAAAGATGCAATTTACATTTGATAGATACGAATTACATAGATCAAAAGATGCAATATACATTTGATAGATATGAATTACATAGATCAATAGATGCAATATACATTTGATAGATATGAATTCCATAGATCAATACATGCAATATACATTTGATAGATACGAATTGCATAGATCAAAAGATGCAATATACATTTGATAGATATGAATTACATAGATCAATAGATGCAATATACATTTGATAGATACGAATTCCATAGATCAATACATGCAATATACATTTGATAGATACGAATTGCATAGATCAATAGATGCAATATACATTTGATAGATACGAATTCCATAGATCAATAGATGCAATATACATTTGATAGATATGAATTGCATAGATCAATAGATGCAATATACATTTGATAGATACAAATTGCATAAATCAATAGATGCAATATACATTTGATAGATACGATTGATAGTTAGATAGATTTGATAGATAAATAGCTAATTTGAAAGATATATAATTTCCCAGACAGAGAATTACAAAGACGTGCAGTAAGGTTACTTCCTTTTGCGACATCGAGTATACCAGTTGCAGAGGTTCTGACCCTGCATTCTGGCTGCACCTCTCCCTGCAAGAGAGATCTGTTACAGAGTTTGTGGGCCTCTATGCAAAGAGCTGGCCTGTCTGAAAGGAGCAGCAAGGCAGATCAAAAGATGCAATATACATTTGATAGATACGAATTACATAGATCAAAAGATGCAATATACATTTGATAGATACGAATTACATGGATCAAAAGATGCAATATACATTTGATAGATACGAATAACATAGATCAAAAGATGCAATATACATTTGATCGATACGAATTACAGAGATCAATAGATGCAATATATATTTGATTGATACGATTGATAGTTATATAATTTCCCTGACAGAGTATAACAATAAAACATGCGGTCTGGGACCCGTGGTGTGTTAAGTACTAAGTAGTACTATTCTTAGCAGTTTAATACCTGTTACTCCCCCTATTGGGGGAGGTCTATATGGCCTTGATTTTCGGAACAGGGAGATGGAAGAAGATGCTTGGTCTGTCCTCCTACTTCAAATTTGTCTGAAACACAAGTTGCTGTCACAAAACAGTCCGGCCACGAGATCGATAGATTTGATAGATAGATCCATAGATTACATAGATCAATAGATGCAATATACATTTGATAGATATGAATTACATAGATCAAAAGATGCAATATACATTTGATAGATACAAATTACATGGATCAAAAGATGCAATATACATTTGATAGATACGAATAACATAGATCAAAAGATGCAATATACATTTGATCGATACGAATTACAGAGATCAATAGATGCAATATATATTTGATTGATACGATTGATAGTTATATAATTTCCCTGACAGAGTATAACAATAAAACATGCGGTCTGGGACCCGTGGTGTGTTAAGTACTAAGTAGTACTATTCTTAGCAGTTTAATACCTGTAACTGCCCCTATTGGGGGAGGTCTATATGGCCTTGATTTTCGGAACAGGGAGATGGAAGAAGATGCTTGGTCTGTCCTCCTACTTCAAATTTGGCCGAAACACAAGTTGCTGTCACAAAACAGTCCGGCCACGAGATCGATAGATTTGATAGATAGATCCATAGATTACATAGATCAATAGATGCAATATACATTTGATAGGTACGAATAACATAGATCAAAAGATGCAATATACATTTGATAGATACGAATTACATAGATCAAAAGATGCAATATACATTTGATAGATACGAATTACATGGATCAAAAGATGCAATATACATTTGATAAATACGAATTACATCAATAGATGCAATATACATTTGATAGATACAAATTACATAGATCTAAAGATGCAATATACAGTTGATAGATACGAATTACAGATATCAATAGATGCAATATATATTTGATTGATACGATTGATAGTTATATAATTTCCCTGACAGATTATAACAATAAAACATGCGGTCTGAGACCCATGGTAAGGTTACTTCCTTTTGCACAATCGAGAACAGGTTGGGGTCCGGGATTGCCTTTTTGTGCTGTCTGATTCTTTCAGGTATACCAGTTGCAGAGGTTCTGACCCTGCATTCTGTTACAGAGTCTGTGGGCCTGTATGCAAAAAGCTGGCCTGCCTGAAAGGAGCAGCAAGGCAGAGGGATTGATTCCTGCCTATAAGAAACCAGAGGGCACGCTACCTGCTGGAAGTGTGCAGTGAGGCAGAGGGATCTATTCCTGCCTAGAAGCAGACAGGCAGAGGGGACGCTACCTGCCTGGGAGCCCACTGAGACCAGCCCAGCTGGGGTTGATACAGCCGCTGGCTTGACCCCGGTCTCAGCCACGATAGCCCTGGTCCCACTATTTGGAGGCAGAGGGATCTATTCCTGCCAAGAAGCAGCCTGGCAGGGGGATTTATTCCTGCCTAGAAGAAGCAGACAGGCAGAGGGGACGATACCTGCCAAGAAAGAGCTGCAGGGCAGAGAGGACGCTACCTGCCTGGGAGTCCACTGAGAACAGCCCAGCTGGGGGAGATACAGCCGCTGGCTTGACCCTGGTCTCAGCCATGATAGCCCTGGTCCCACTATTTGGAGGCATAGGGATCTATTCCTGCCAAGAAGCAGCCTGTCAGGGGGATTTATTCCTGCCTAGAAGCAGACAGGTAGAGGGGACGATACCTGCCAAGAAAGAGCTGCAGGGCAGAGAGGACGCTACCTGACTGGGAGTCCAATGAGACCAGCCCAGCTGGGGGAGATACACCCGCTGGCTTGACCCCGGTCTCAGCAACTATATCTCTGGTCCCACTATCCGGTGGCCACCCCTACCGCTACATCCGGGAGATGGAAAAAGATGTTTGGACACCCAGTACAGGTTGTTCTCCTTCAGCCTTTTTATACTTGGGTCCCCGACCCTCAACAGGCACAACAGCATGAAATACCACATTTGCCATCCTTTTGCACAATAGAGTACAGGTATGGCATCGATTTTAGGAACCCGGAGATACTTTTTAGGAACCGGGAGATGGAAAAAGATGCTTGGACACCCAGTACAGGTCGTTCTCCTTCTGCCTTTTTATACTTGGGTCACCGACCCTCAACAGGCACAACAGCATGAAATACCACATATGCCATCCTTTTGCACAATCGAGTACAGGTATGGCATCGATTTTAGGAACCCAGAGATAATTTTTAGGAACCGGGGATGAAAAAAGATGCTTAGACACCCAGTACAGGTCGTTCTCCTTCAGCCTTTTTATACTTGGGTCCCCGACCCTCAACAGGCACAACAGCATGAAATACCACATATGCCATCCTTTTGCACAATAGAGTACAGGTATGGCATCGATTTTAGGAACCCGGAGATAATTTTTAGGAACCGGGAGATGGAAAAAGATGCTTGGACACCCAGTACAGGTCGTTCTCCTTCAGCCTTTTTATACTTGGGTCCCCGACCCTCAACAGGCACAACAGCATGAAATACCAAATATGCCATCCTTTTGCACAATCGAGTACAGGTATGGCATCGATTTTAGGAACCCGGAGATAATTTTTAGGAACAGGGAGATGGAAAAAGCTGCTTGGACACCCAGTACAGGTCGTTCTCCTTCAGCCTTTTTATACGAGGGTCCCCGACCCTCAACAGGCACAACAGCATGAAACGCCACATATGCCATCCTTTTGCACAATAGAGTACAGGTATGGCATCGATTTTAGGAACCCAGAGATAATTTTTAGGAACCGGGAGATGGAAAAAGATGCTTGGACACCCAGTACAGGTCGTTCTCCTTCAGTCTTTTTATACGAGGGTCCCGACCCTCAACAGGCACAACAGCATGAAATACCACATATGCCATCCTTTTGCACAATAGAGTACAGGTATGGCATCGATTTTAGGAACCCGGAGATAATTTTTAGGAACTGGGAGATGGAAAAAGATGCTTGGACACCCAGTACAGGTTGTTCTCCTTCAGCCTTTTAATTCGAGGGTCCCCGACCCTCAACAGAAACAACAGCATGAAACACCACATATGCCATCCTTTTGCACAATCGAGTACAGGTATGGCATCGATTTTAGGAACCCGGAGATAATTTTTAGGAACCGGGAGATGGAAAAAGATACTTGGACACCCAGTACAGGTCGTTCTCCTTCAGCCTTTTTATACAAGGGTCCCCGACCCTCAACAGAAACAACAGCATGAAACACCACATATGCCATCCTTTTGAACAATCCAGTACAGGTATGGCATCGATTTTAGGAACCCAGAGATAATTTTTAGGAACCGGGAGATGGAAAAAGATGCTTGGACACCCAGTACAGGTCGTTCTCCTTCAGCCTTTTTATACGAGGGTCCCCGACCCTCAACAGAAACAACAGCATGAAACACCACATATGCCATCCTTTTGAACAATCCAGTACAGGTATGGCATCGATTTTAGGAATCCGGAGATAATTTTTAGGAACCGGGAGATGGAAAAAGATGCTTGGACACCCAGTACAGGTCGTTCTCCTTCAGCCTTTTTATACGAGGGTCCCCGACCCTCAACAGGCACAACAGCATGAAACACCACATATGCCATCCTTTTGCACAATAGAGTACAGGTATGGCATAGATGGAACCCGGAGATAATTTAGAGGAACCAAGAGATGGAAAAAGATGCTTGGACACCCAGTACAGGTCGTTCTCCTTCAGCCTTTTTATACAAGGGTCCAGGACCCTCAACAGAAACAACAGCATGAAACACCACATATGCCATAATTTTGCACAATAGAGTACAGGTATGGCATCGATTTTAGAAGCCCGGAGATAATTTTTAGGAACCGGGAGATGGAAAAAGATGCTTGGACACCCAGTACAGTTCGTTCTCCTTCAGCCTTTTTATACGAGGGTCCCGACTACCGGAGCCCCAACAGAAACAACAGCATGAAACACCACATATGCCATCCTTTTGCACAATAGAGTACAGGTATGGCATTGATTTTAGGAACCCGGAGATAATTTTTAGGAACCGGGAGATGGAAAAAGATGCTTGATCGGTCCTCCTACTTCAAATTTGGGGCACTGCGCGTGCAATGTACTGTGCCACCACATATGAGTCTTGTGTTAAGTAGTACTATTCTTAACAGTTTAATCACTGTTATGTGCCTTTTTTTTTGTTTGGGTTTTGTAGCCACAGTGCAGCACCAGAGGGCAGAAAAATTAGGCATGTAAAAATGCCTGAAAAATTAGGTATTGTTGCAGCCACTGCTGTAGCAGCGGCCAGAAAAATTGATGTTTGTTTGACAGTTAGAAAGTGCCCTAAAACATTGCGGCTTGAACCCTAGTTGTTGGCGGGTAAGTCACGCAAGTCATCCGCCATTCGAAGATAAAATACAGCAGCGTGTGTACCATTTGTAGCCCAAGGCAGCTCATCTCATCAGGCCTTTTTTACTCTAATGTATCGCACAATGTCAGTCCCTTCGGAATCCATCCCTCATTAATTTTAATAAAGGTGAGATAATCAAGACTTTTTTGACCTAGGCGACTTCTCTTCTCAGTGACAATACCTCCTGCTGCACTGAAGGTCCTTTCTGACAGGACACTTGAAGCGGGGTAGGCCAGAAGTTCGATTGCAAATTGGGATAGCTCAGGCCACAGGTCAAGCCTGCACACCCAGTAGTCAAGGGGTCCATCGCTCCTCAGAGTGTCGAGATCCGCAGTTAATGCTAGGTAGTCTACTACCTGTTGGTTGAGTCTTTCTCTGAGGCTGGATCCCGAAGGGCTGTGACTATGCATAGGAGGTAAAAAGGTCCGCATGTCCTCCATCAACAACACGTCTGGAAAGCATCCTGTCCTTGCCAGCGTGGTCATGGTAGGAGGAGGAGGATTAGTTTCATCTCTTCCCCTGTTAGATTCCCGTTGTGCTGTGACATCCCCCTTATACGCTGTGTAAAGCATACTTTTTAATTTATTTTTGAACTGCTCCATCCTTTCCGACTTGCGGGAATTCGGTAACATTTCAGTAACTTTATGCTTATACCGGGGGTCTAGTAGCGTGGACACCCAGTACAGGTCATTCTCCTTCAGTTTTTTTATATGAGGGTCCCTCAACAGGCACGACAGCATGAAAGACCCCATTTGCACAAGGTTGGATGCCGAGCTAATCATGTCCCGTTCCTCGTCCTCACTGATCTCACTGAAGGTATCTTCTTCCCCCCAGCCACGTACAACACCACGGGTACCAGATAGGTGACAACAACGAGCACCCTGGGATGCCTGTTGTGCTTGGTCTTCCTCCTCCTCCTCCTCAAAGCCACATTCCTCCTCTGACTCCTCTTCCTCACAATCCTCTTCCTGCGTTGCCGCTGGTCCAGCAAGTGATGCTGATAAGGCTGTTTCTGGTGGTGATGGAGACCACAACTCTTCGTCTTCCTCTTCACGCTCATCTACGGCCTGATCCAGCACTCTTTGCAGGGCACGCTCCAGGAAGAAAACAAATGGTATGATGTCACTGATGGTGCCTTCGGTGCGACTGACTAGGTTTGTCACCTCCTCAAAAGGACGCATAAGCCTACAGGCATTGCCCATGAGTGTCCAGTAATGTGGCAAAAAAATACCCAGCTCCCCAGAGGCTGTCCTAGCACCCGGTCATACAAATACTCGTTAACAGCTTTTTCTTGTTGGAGCAGGCGGTCGAACATTAGGAGTTTTGAATTCCAACGTGTAGGGCTGTCGCAAATCAAGCGCCTCACTGCCAGGTTGTTTCGCCGCTGGATATCGGACAAGTGCGCCATGGCCGTGTAGGAACGCCTGAAATGGCCACACACCTTCCTGGCCTGCTTCAGGACGTCCTGTAAGCCTGGGTACTTATGCACAAAGCTTTGTACAATCAGATTACACACATGTGCCATGCACGGCACATGTGTCAACTTGCCCAATTTCAATGCCGCCACCAAATTACTTCTATTGTCAGAAACAACTTTGCCAATCTCCAGTTGGTGCGGAGTCGGCCACTGATCCACCTGTGCATTCAGGGCGGACAGGAGTGCTGGTGCAGTGTGACTCTCGGCTTTCAGGCAAGTCAACCCCAATACGGCGTGACACTGCCGTATCCGGGATGTTGAATAGTACCTGGGGAGCTGGGGGGGTGCCGTTGATGTGGAGCAAGACGCAGCAGCAGAAGAGGACTCAGCCGAGGAAGAGGTTATGGAAGAGGATGGAGTAGGAGGAGTAGAGGAGGTAGCAGTAGGCCTGCCTGCAAGTCGTGGCCGTGTCACCAACTCCTCTGCAGTGCCATGCATTCCATGCTTGTCAGCCATCAGCAGGTTTACCCAATGCGCAGTGTAGGTGATATACCTGCCCTGACCATGCTTTGCAGACCAGCTATCAGTGGTCAGATGGACCCTTGCCCCAACGCTGTGTGCCAGACATGCCATTACTTCCTTTCGCACAATCGAGTACAGGTTGGGGATTGCCTTTTGTGAAAAGAAATTTCCACTGCGGTGTCCCAATAGATACAAATTTTTTGAACGCCTCAGACTCCACCAGCTTGTATGGTAAAAGCTGGCGGGCTAAGAGTTCAGGCAAGCCAGCTGTCAGACGCTGGGCTAGGGGGTGACTTTAGGAAATTGGCTTCTTACACTCAAACTTGTCCTTGACAGACACCTGACTGTGGGCAGATGACCAGGAACTGCTACGTAAGAGAGACTGAGTGGCGGATAGTTGAGAGGGGGCAAGGAGGACAGCAGTGGTTGATGTGGCTGAAGATGCTGGACCAGGAGGAGGATGGCGGCTTTGAGTTTGTGTGCTGCTTCTACTCATGTGTTCATCCCATCAGCGTTTGTGATGTGAGACCATGTGCCTTCGCAAAGCAGTTGTACCTAGGTGGGTGTTGGACTTCCCATGACTCAGTTTCTTTTGGCACAGGTTGCAAATGGCATCGCTGTTGTCAGAGGCAGACACACAAAAAAAATGCCACACGGCTGAGCTCTGCGATGACGGCATTCTGGTGGTGGCAACAGCATGCATTGACCCCGGGTGCCAATGCATGCTGTCTGACTGTGCCACTAGCTCCTTGCGACAACCTCCCCCTGCTTCCAACTCGTCTCCTCCTCCTCCTCTCTGTCTCCCCATCTGAGCTTTCCCCCTCTTCTTCTTCTCTTCTAGCGGGCACCCACGTGACATCCACGGACGCATCATCATCAACCGCTTCACTTGTATCTGACAAATCAACAAAGGAAGCAGCAGCGGGTACAACATCACCATCATCATCACACCGTACGTCCATGTCTGTAATGCTGCCTGACTGAGACATATCACTGTTATCTACATCCTCTGTCAATGTTGGTTGCGCATCACTCAATTCTTCCAACTCATGTGTCAATAACTCCTCTCACAGATCAAGTGAAGAGGCTGTGGTGCTAGTGTTGGTGGTGGCAGCAGGCGGGCGAGTGGCACTGGTCACTTGAGAGGTGCCCGCAGCTAAGCTGGAGGTGAATGGTGCGTCAAGGTTAGGAGCGGAAGCTGTAGAAGATTGGGTGTCCTGTGTTATCCATTCAACTATGTCCTCCTCAGAACTTTTTGCGTTCATGGCACGTGGCCTCTGAACACTGTGCATTATTGTAGGGTCAAAGGGAATCACAGCACCATGACCACGACGGCACCTGCGGGGTGGCCTGCCTCTGCCTGTCATTTTTTTTTTAAATGTAGACTTACACTACTATTAAACAAAATATGAGTGGTGCCACTGGGCAAGTGGGCACAGTATACGCTGTGAGCCTGACACAAAAAAGCAGACTGATGTTTCACAATCCAAAAAGTTTTTTTTTTTTTAAATGTACACTTACACTACTAATAAACAAGATATGAGTGGTGGCACTGGGCAAGTAGGCACAGTATACGCTGTGAGCCTGACACAAAAAAGCAGACTGATGTTTCACAATCCAAAAATTTTATTTTTTTTAAATGTACACTTACACTACTATTAAACAAGATATGAGTGGTGGCACTGGGCAAGTGGGCACAGTATACGCTAATATTTACACTACTGTTACAACAAATATGATTGGTGGCAGTAGTTGGCAAGTGGGCCTGGCACACACGCTGGCAGGCAGGAAACGTCAATTAGATTACACTAGCAGACTGATGTTTCACAGTCCAAATTTTTTTTTTAACAATATTTACACTACTGTTATAACAAATATGATTGGTGGCACTAGTTGGCAAGTGGGCTTGGCACACACGCTGGCAGGCAGGCAACTGCAATTAAATTACACTAGCTGAATGATGTTTCACAGTCAAAGTTTTTTTTTTAAATATTTACAATACTGTTATAACAAATATGATTGGTGGCACTAGTTGGCAAGTGGGCCTGGCACACACACTGGCTGGCAGGCAGGCAACTGCAATTCGATTGCACTAGCAGACTGATGTTTCACAGTCAAAAAAGTTTTTATTTTAAATATTTACACTACTGTTACAACAAATATGAGTGGTGCCACTAACTTGGCAAGTGGGCCTGGCACACACGCTGGCAGGCAGGCAACTTCAATTACATTACACTAACAGACTGATGTTTCACAGTCAAAAAAGTTTTGTTTTTTTTAAATATTTACACTACTGTTATAACAAATATGATTGGTGGCACTATTTGGAAAGTGGGCCTGGCACACACGCTGGCAGGCAGGCAACTGCAATTAAATAACACTAGCAGACTGATGTAAAAGTTTTTTTTTTTTTTAAAGTTACACTAATGTTACAACAGATATGAGTTGTGGCACTGAGGATGAAAGTAGGCACAGTATATGCTGGGAGCCTGACACACAGGCTGGCACTAGTGGCAGGCTGTCCTGGCAACTAAAATTAAATAACACTAGCAGACTAATGTAAAAAAAAATTTTTAAAACATTTACACTAATGTTACTCCAGATATGAGTGGTGGCACTGAGACTGGCAGTGGCAGGCTGGCCTGGCAACTGCAATTAGATTACACTAGCAGACTGATATAAAAGTTTTTATAAAAAATTTTACACTAATGTTACACCAGATATGAGTGGTGGAAAACAGAGCAATTAGGCACAGTATATATTGTGAGTCTGACACACAGGCCTGATGGAAAATGAAATTAGATTACAGTAGCAAACTGATGTAAAAGTTGTTGTTTTTTAAATTTACCCTAATGTTACACCAGATATGAGTGGTGGCACAGAGCAATTAATCACAGTATATGCTGTGGGCCTGGCACACAGGACTGATGGAAAGTGAAATTAGATTACACTAGCAAACTGATGTAAAAGTTTTTTTTTTAAATTTACACTAATGTTACACCAGATATGAGTGGTGGAAAACAGAGCAATTAGGCACAGTATATATTGTGAGTCTGACACACAGGCCTGATGGAAAATGAAATTAGATTACAGTAGCAAACTGATGTAAAAGTTGTTGTTTTTTAAATTTACCCTAATGTTACACCAGATATGAGTGGTGGCACAGAGCAATTAATCACAGTATATGCTGTGGGCCTGGCACACAGGACTGATGGAAAGTGAAATTAGATTACACTAGCAAACTGATGTAAAAGTTTTTTTTTTAAATTTACACTAATGTTACACCAGATATCAGTGGTGGCACAGAGCAATTAATCACAGTATATGCTGTGGGCCTGACACACAGGCCTAAAGGAAAATGAAATTAGATTACAATAGCAAACTGATGTAAACATTTTTTTTTAAAAATTTACACTAATGTTACACCAGATAGGAGTGGTGGCACAGAGCAATTAATCACAGTATATGCTGTGGGCCTGACACACAGGCCTGATGGAAAATGAAATTAGATTACAGTAGCAAACTGATGTAAAAGTTTTTTTTTTTTAAATTTACCCTAATGTTACACCAGATATGAGTGGTGGCACAGAGCAATTAATCACAGTATATGCTGTGGGCCTGGCACACAGGACTGATGGAAAATGAAATTAGATTACACTAGCAAACTGATGTAAAAGTTTTTTTTTTTTAAATTTACACTAATGTTACACCAGATATGAGTGGTGGCACAGAGCAATTAATCACAGTATATGCTGTGTGCCTGACACACAGGCCTGATGGAAAATGAAATTAGATTACACTAGCAAACTGATGTAAAAGTTTTTTGTTTTTTAAATTTACACTAATGTTACACCAGATATCAGTGGTGGCACAGAGCAATTAATCACAGTATATGCTGTGGGCCTGTCACACAGGCCTGATGGAAAATGAAATTAGATTACACTAGCAAACTGATGTAAAAGTTTAATTAGTATGTAATATAGCCGTATGCTTATCCCAGGCATTAATTAGTATGTAATATAAACTTATGCTTATCCCAGGCATTAATTAGTATGTGATATAGCCTTATGCTTATACCAGGCATTAATTAGTATATGATACAGCCTTATGCTTATCCCAGGCATTAATTAGTATGTGATATAGCCTTATGCTTAGCCCAGGCATTAATTAATATGTAATATAGCCTTATGCTTATCCCAGGGATTAATTAGTATGTAATATAGCCTTATGCTTATCCCAGGCATTAATTTGTATGTTATATAGACTTATGCTTATCCCAGGCATTAATTAGTATGTAATATAGCCGTATGCTTATCCCAGGCATTAATTAGTATGTAATATAGCCATATGCTTATCCCAGTCATTAATTAGTATGTAATGTAGCCTTATGCTTATCCCATTCATTAATTAGTATGTAATGTAGCCTTATGCTTATCCCATTCATTAATTAGTATGGAATATAGCCTTATGCTTATTCCAGGAAATAATTAGTACATAATATAGCCTTATGCTTATCCCAGACATTAATTAGTATGTAATATAGCCTTATGTTTATCCCAGGCATTAATTAGTATGTAATATAGCCTTATGCTTATCCCAGGAATTAATTAGTATGTAAAATAGCCGTATGCTTATCCCAGGCATTAATTAGTATGCAATTTAGCCTTATGCTTATCCCAGGCATTAAATAGTTTATAATATAGCCTTATGCCTATCCCAGGCATTAATTAGTATGTAATATAACCTTATGCTTATCCCAGGCATTAATTAGTATGAAATATAGCCTTATGCTTATCCCAGCCATTAATCAGTATATGATACAGCCTTATGCTTAGCCCAGGCATTAATTAATATGTAATATAGCCTTATGCTTATCCCAGGGATTAATTAGTATGTAAAATAGCATTATGTTTATCCCAGGCATTAATTAGTAAGTAATAGAGCCTTATGCTTATCCCAGGCATTAGTTAGTATGTTATTTAGGCTTATGCTTATCCCAGTCATTAATTAGTATGTAATATAGCCTTATGCTTATCCCAGTTATTAATTAGTATGTAATGTAGCCTTATGCTTATCCCAGGCATTAATTAGTATGTAATATAAACTTATGCTTATCCCAGGCATTAATTAGTATGTAATTTAGCCTTATGCTTATCACAGACATTAAATAGTATGTAATATACCCTTATGTTTATCCCAGGCATTAATTAGTATGTAATATAGCCTTATGCTTATCCCAGGCATTAATTAGTATGTAATATAAACTTATGCTTATCCCAAGCATTAATTAGTATGTAATTTAGCCTTATGCTTATCCCAGGCATTAAATAGTTTGTAATATAGCCTTATGCCTTTCCCAGGCATTAATTAGTATGTAATATAACCTTATGCTTATCCCAGGCATTAATTTGTATGTAATATAGCCTTATGTTTATCCCAGGCATTAATTAGTATGTTATATAGCCTTATGCTTATTCCAGGCATTCCCCAACAGCGTTTGTCATTACCAACTCTTGTGGGCATTTATTCCATGAATCAATCACCCTTTCTGTAAAGAAGTGCTTCCTCAAATTACTCCTGAATATACTACCCTTCAGATTGAGATCATGTCCCCTTGTTCTTGAATTTTGTAATATAGCCGCTTATCCCAGGCATTAATTAGTATGAAATATAGCCTTATGTTTATCCCAGGCATTAATTACTGTTTAATATAGCCTTATGTTTATCCCAGGCATTAATTAGTGTTTAATATAGCCTTATGTTTATCCAGGCATTAATTAATATTTAATGTAGCTTTATGCTTATCCCAGGCATTAAATAGTATGTAATATAGCCTTATGTTTATCCCAGGCATTAATTAGTATGTAATATAGCTTTATGCTTATTCCAGGCATTAATTAGTACATAATATAGCCTTATGCTTATCCCAGGCATTAATTAGTATGTAATATAGCCTTATGCTTATCCCAGACATTAATTACTATATAATATAGCCTTATGCTTATCCCAGACATGAATTAGTATGTAATATAGGTTTATGCTTATCCCAGGCATTAATTAGTATATGATACAGCCTTATGCTTAGCCCAGGCATTAATTAATATGTTATATAGCCTTATGCTTATCCCAGGGATTAATTAGTATGTAAAATAGCATTATGTTTATCCCAGGCATTAATTAGTAAGTAATAGAGCCTTATGCTTATCCCAGGCATTAGTTAGTATGTTATTTAGGCTTATGCTTATCCCAGTCATTAATTAGTATGTAATATAGCCTTATGCTTATCCCAGTTATTAATTAGTATGTAATGTAGCCTAATGCTTATCCCAGGCATTAATTAGTATGTAATATAAACTTATGCTTATCCCAGGCATTAATTAGTATGTAATTTAGCCTTATGCTTATCACAGACATTAAATAGTATGTAATATGCCCTTATGTTTATCCCAGGCATTAATTAGTATGTAATATAGCCTTATGCTTATCCCAGGCATTAATTAGTATGTAATATAAACTTATGCTTATCCCAGGCATTAATTAGTATGTAATTTAGCCTTATGCTTATCCCAGGCATTAAATAGTTTGTAATATAGCCTTATGCCTTTCCCAGGCATTAATTAGTATGTAATATAACCTTATGCTTATCCCAGGCATTAATTTGTATGTAATATAGCCTTATGTTTATCCCAGGCATTAATTAGTATGTTATATAGCCTTATGCTTATTCCAGGCATTCCCCAACAGCGTTTGTCATTACCAACTCTTGTGGGCATTTATTCCATGAATCAATTACCCTTTCTGTAAAGAAGTGCTTCCTCAAATTACTCCTGAATATACTACCCTTCAGATTGAGATCATGTCCCCTTGTTCTTGAATTTTGTAATATAGCCGCTTATCCCAGGCATTAATTAGTATGAAATATAGCCTTATGTTTATCCCAGGCATTAATTAGTGTTTAATATAGCCTTATGTTTATCCCAGGCATTAATTAGTGTTTAATATAGCCTTATGTTTATCCAGGCATTAATTAATATTTAATGTAGCTTTATGCTTATCCCAGGCATTAAATAGTATGTAATATAGCCTTATGTTTATCCCAGGCATTAATTAGTATGTAATATAGCTTTATGCTTATTCCAGGCATTAATTAGTACATAATATAGCCTTATGCTTATCCCAGGCATTAATTAGTATGTAATATAGCCTTATGCTTATCCCAGACATTAATTACTATATAATATAGCCTTATGCTTATCCCAGACATGAATTAGTATGTAATATAGGTTTATGCTTATCCCAGGCATTAATTAGTATGTAATATAGCCTTATACTTATCCCAGACATGAATTAGTATGTAATATAGGTTTATGCTTATCCCAGGCATTAATTAGTATGTAATATAGTCTTATGCTTATCCCAGGCATTAAGTAGTACACAATATAGCCTTATGCTTATCCTAGGCATTAATTAGTATGTGATATAGCCTTATGCTATACACAGTCCATCTGTTTGTTTGGCAATAACCAAGAGGATCGCTAGCGAGCAGTTCCCCTCTCCCGAGGACCAGACGAACAAGCTATCTAAGCAGTTTGGGGTAAGCTGTATTGATCTACTCACCCACTTGCATTTATCTCCCAGTGTTTTTGAACATTGTTGATCTCACTAACGGCTCTACTATGACATCTGACTTATACCATTTATATCAGTGATCATTTTACCTACACTGGGCATCCTACTCACAGGGACAGTTAGGTATACTAGGTTATACAACCCTCCATGGAGACATTGTGAAACAAGAAGAAGCTTTTGCCTTATTGTTTTACATATGAAATGAAATAGTTGCTGACGTGTTAACCAATCATTTACAACTAATGGGGTCTGTTCCATTATATCTTCCCCAGTCTTCAATTTACCACCATTTGTGATTGCATAGACGGGGATAAGTTAATTAATGGTTGGGAGATCTATCTGGATGGGTTGTCTCCTCACTGGAATCTCTGGGTTATTCAGTATCGGTGTTAGGGGGGAAGGGTTTGATGAAATACTGGTGGCATTGTTAGATATGAATGCCAAGTATTTCTTGCATAATTCGGGGTAGTATTTTGCTTATGTTCCTATGTATTTTAGTGACCCTTCAAATCCTGCCCATATTCGGGCATTCGCCTAATTGTTGTTCTAGTTTAACCCATTCTTTGTTCGCTCCATGTTTACACCAGTCTATCACTCGATTGAGAATAGCTGCTTGTCTGTAATACGTGAGGTTGGGTACACTAAGTCCACCATTTTTTCTATTGCGATACATTTTGGCATTTTGTTATGCCAAATATATGTGCTAACAATATAATATTGTAGGGTATTTATGTAAGATTGTGGGATTGGTATTGGGACTGTTTGGAATTTATAGAGAATCTATAAAATAGTCATTTTGAATGCCTCCATCCTTCCCAACCAAGAAAAGTTTTTGTGTTCCCAGCTATGTAATTCTTGTTTGATTTCATTTATTAATATTTGATAATTCTGTTGGAGTAGCAGCTGTTGGTTATGTGAGGTTTGGACCCCTAGATATTTGATAGAAAGGTTCTGTATTTTATCATTGTATTTGTTTGCAATCTCTTACAATTCTAACCTTGGAAGATATATCCCCAACATATCAAATTTGGAGGGGTTAACTTTAAAACCAGAAAATGTACCATAAATGTCTAGTTCAGTGTTTAATGCCTTAAATGAATGTTGTGGGCATGTAAGCGATAATAGGACATCATCGGCATACAGTGCCTGTTTGTATTGGGTACCCTGAATCAGAATGTCTTTCATATATGGGTTGCTTCTAATTGCTGTGGCTAAAATTTCAATTGTCAGTGGGCATCCTTGCCTCGTTCTATTATTTATCGGATCCTTATTTGAGAGGGAGTCATTTAATTTTGGCTGTGGGGACGTTATATACCGAAAATATTTTGTCTATAAAACCATTTCCCATTCCGAATCTTGTTAATGTGCTTCTTAGGAAGGTCCAATTTAGCCTATCAAAGGCCTTTTCGGCATCCATGGCTAAGAAAATTGAGGGAATTGTGTGGGTGTGTGCATGCTCTAGTAGGTTCAATATTTTCATAGTATTATCCCTCGCCTCTCTGTGGGGGGGGGAAGCCTTCCTGATTTGTGTGAATTAATCGTGGGAGAATTTTAATGAACCATAAGGCCAGTATCTTTGCGAACAGTTTTATGTCTACATTTAAAATTGAGATGGGCCTATAATTTTGGGGTGTGTCAGGAGGTTTTCCAGGTTTTGGGAGCACTGTTATGTGTGCTTCTAGCAAGGCAAAGGTTTTATAATATTGGGTGGAAAAACCATCTGGGCCGGGGCTTTTGCCCTAACTGAGGTCATGCATTTCTACCTTAATTTCTTCTGAGGTGATGGGAGTCTCTAACTCTGCTGCCTGCTCTTTCTCTAACGTAGGGAGAGGAATTCCTTTTAAATAATTTTGCAAGTCTAAGGCCACCTGCGAGTCAGTTTCTTGATGTGAGATATTATATAGCTGCGTATAATATTCTTCAAACTCTGATAAAATATCTTTGGTGGAATGTACTTTTGTGTTTTTAGATTTTTTTTTTCATGTACAAAGGTTTTAAGTTTTTTTTAATTTTAAGAGCCTTCGACAACAATTTGCCCACCCTATTGCTCTCATAATAAAAGCGTTGTTTTAATTTAGAAGTAGTGGCCTTATAATCTTGCAATAACATGTCATGTAGAGCATTCCTACTGTTTTGGAGATCTTGCATTATGGATTGGTCTTCTTGATTATGCCTATGCCTATACTCTAGGTCAGACAGCTTAGAGGTTAAATCCATGTATTTCTGCCTTTCTAGTCTTTTTAGATGAGCTTTCCTTTTTATGAATTCTCCTCTCATGAAGCATTTATGAGCTTCCCAAACTGTAATAGGGTTGCTGTCTGCGGTAGTATTAAATGTAAAGTATTCTTGCAGGGCAATCTGGGTTTTGGTATACTGTGCTTCCCCCTTCAATAAGGAGTCATCCAATTTCCAGACATATGGGGAGACCGGAGCGTGGGGCCAGACGATGTCAAAAAAGACAGCTGAGTGGTCTGACCACACTGTGTATGTAATCCCTGCATTCTTAATATGTTCAAACCCATCTGATTTGTGAGCAAAAAATCAAGTTTGCTGTAAGTCTAATTCGGGGATGAGAAAAAAAGTGTATTCTGTCTTACTCGAGTTAATGTATCGCCATATATCATAGAAATTATAATCCCTAAGCATTTTCCATAGGTGTTTGTGTGTGCGTTTAGATGTACTGGGATTTGGGTTAGAGCTGTCCACCTCAGGATGTATGGAAATATTAAGGACCCCTCCAATAAAAATTAGTCCCTTAGCTATGTTTAAGATGTGTCTGAATGTTTTCCTATAGAACGGAAGTTGTTGCGTATTGGGTGCATAAACATTTATTAAGGTCATAGGTCTACCATATATCAAGCCGAAAACACCCAGGAATTGGCCCTCTGTATCAGTATGGGTTTAAATGTGGTGGAAGGGGAAAACCTTATTCAAAAGAATGCTTACCCCACACTTTTTTTGAGATGCCAGAGCTGTAGAAATGCTGATTATAATGAGAGCTCATGTATTTTGGCTTGTGAGAGCGCGTAAAGTGCGTCTCTTGCAGGAACAATATATCTCCCTTTCTTTAATGAAAACCCGACATTGCCACAGATCTTTTGGCCGGAGAATTGAGACCCTTAACATTTTGTGTAATAAATTTAAGTATTCTGTTTGAGGTATTCATTGTTAAACTGTATAAAAAGGTTGTAGTAGCTCATACCATGTACAATGTTCAGATATAAATCAATTGTTCCACTAATATACATAACTTCCAGAAATAGCAAACATTTTAGGAAATTAATACTCATAAACAAACAAAAATATAACAAATACAAAACAAACAGAAGCAATGAGGTGATACCCCTTCTGCGTCTGGAGGCAGGCATTGGAACCATGTTTAACCATGGGACCTTACTCGGGAGGGGAGTCAGGCTTTGTTGGTGTTGGTTGCAGTGAGCCCCCTATATACCTGTGTAACAAAAAGGGGATAGTCTTCCCTTCTCTCAACATTTTTTTTTTTCTGGAGTATACGGTTAAGGAAGAGAAAATATACAACCCAACATTGAATAGGGGTTAAAACTTATAACAGTTAGCTGAGCATGCATTATTAGGTCATAAGATATTAAGGCATTGCAAACATATATGTTTCAAATATATTAACAGTCACATTTGAAAGCACATAGAGTGAAGTCTATGACTAGTTACCCTTTTCCAAGCGAAAGTTCTACCTGGATACTTGATTCATGTGGAGCTCAGTCAAGTCCCATCCCTAGCGATTGAGGTGTGCACTTTTTTCTTTTCTGGTGGTGCTCCTTGCAAAGATGATTTCTTGCTGACTCCAGTTTTGGCCTTTTTTCCTACCTTGCTGATGGAAATTGCTGACTGTCTGTGGGCGGAAAATTTGGTGGGTCCAGGTCTGAAGCCCTGCAGAATTCTTGGACATCTGAGATTTTCTTGCACACCAGTCTTCTGGAATCCCAGAGCACATATAGATGGAAGGGAAATCCCCAGTGGTATAATATCTTCTTGTCTCGGACCAATTTAGTCAAGGGTGACAATTCTCTGCACCTTTGTAGAGTCCTGGAAGAAAGATCCGCATAAAATTGTAATACCGTCCCCCTGAACCGTATGGGTTAATGTTTTCTTGATAGTGTTAGAATTTCTTCTTTATCCAGAAAACTTTTAAATTTCATTATGACATCTCTGGGCGGTGCAGTGTCAGGGGGTGTCCGACTTAATGCTCTATGAGCTCTGTCCCATGGCATGTCCACTGACTGTTGGAATCCATTTAAATGTGCGAATAAGGATGCTAAATAGGTATAGAAATCTTTGGGGAGAACTGATTCTGGGATCCCTCTGATACGGAGATTCTTTCGCCTTCCCCTGTTTTCGAGATCCTCATGTTTGTCAGTGAGGTCTTCTATAACAGATGCCTGTGAGGTTACTTGGTCTTGTATATCCGTGATCTCTTCTTTCACTATATCTGTCTGGTCTTCCATGGCTTCAACTCTAAAGTCCAAAGTGTGGATATCCTGCTTAATTTCTGCCATCTCTTCTCTCATGCATGTTCTAACCATATCTACTATGTCCTGTTTAGACGCCAATGAGGACAATAGCGATAAAGGCACATGTGTGGATATTTCTTGGTCTTGAGAATTATCATACTCCATTATGGATGTTGGAGAGGGGTGCTCTCTTGAATTCTTTGATGGTGAGGGCCTTCTACAGGGAGTGCAGAATTATTAGGCAAGTTGTATTTTTGAGGATTAATTTTATTATTGAACAACAACCATGTTCTCAATGAACCCAAAAAACTCATTAATATCAAAGCTGAATATTTTTGGAAGTAGTTTTTAGTTTGTTTTTAGTTTTAGCTATTTTAGGGGGATATCTGTGTGTGCAGGTGACTATTACTGTGCATAATTATTAGGCAACTTAACAAAAAACAAATATATACCCATTTCAATTATTTATTTTTACCAGTGAAACCAATATAACATCTCAACATTCACAAATATACATTTCTGACATTCAAAAACAAAACAACAACAAATCAGTGACCAATATAGCCACCTTTCTTTGCAAGGACACTCAAAAGCCTGCCATCCATGGATTCTGTCAGTGTTTTGATCTGTTCACCATCAACATTGCGTGCAGCAGCAACCACAGCCTCCCAGACACTGTTCAGAGAGGTGTACTGTTTTCCCTCCTTGTAAATCTCACATTTGATGATGGACCACAGGTTCTCAATGGGGTTCAGATCAGGTGAACAAGGAGGCCATGTCATTAGATTTTCTTCTTTTATACCCTTTCTTGCCAGCCACGCTGTGGAGTACTTGGACGCGTGTGATGGAGCATTGTCCTGCATGAAAATCATGTTTTTCTTGAAGGATGCAGACTTCTTCCTGTACCACTGCTTGAAGAAGGTGTCTTCCAGAAACTGGCAGTAGGACTGGGAGTTGAGCTTGACTCCATCCTCAACCCGAAAAGGCCCCACAAGCTCATCTTTGATGATACCAGCCCAAACCAGTACTCCACCTCCACCTTGCTGGCGTCTGAGTCGGACTGGAGCTCTCTGCCCTTTACCAATCCAGCCACGGGCCCATCCATCTGGCCCATCAAGACTCACTCTCATTTCATCAGTCCATAAAACCTAAGAAAAATTAGTCTTGAGATATTTCTTGGCCCAGTCTTGACGTTTAAGCTTGTGTGTCTTGTTCAGTGGTGGTCGTCTTTCAGCCTTTCTTACCTTGGCCATGTCTCTGAGTATTGCACACCTTGTGCTTTTGGGCACTCCAGTGATGTTGCAGCTCTGAAATATGGCCAAACTGGTGGCAAGTGGCATCTTGGCAGCTGCACTCTTGACTTTTCTCAGTTCATGGGCAGTTATTTTGCGCCTTGGTTTTTCCACACGCTTCTTGCGACCCTGTTGACTATTTTGAATGAAACGCTTGATTGTTCGATGATCACGCTTCAGAAGCTTTGCAATTTTAAGAGTGCTGCATCCCTCTGCAAGATATCTCACTATTTTTGACTTTTCTGAGCCTGTCAAGTCCTTCTTTTGACCCATTTTGCCAAAGGAAAGGAAGTTGCCTAATAATTATGCACACCTGATATAGGGTGTTGATGTCATTAGACCACACCCCTTCTCATTACAGAGATGCACATCACCTAATATGCTTAATTGGTAGTAGGCTTTCGAGCCTATACAGCTTGGAGTAAGACAACATGCATAAAGAGGATGATGTGGTCAAAATACTCATTTGCCTAATAATTCTGCACTCCCTGTATGGTCTGATGTTCAAAAAAATTAACTTAGTGCGTGTTCTTTCCCCAGTGCTTTCAGCTGTTTATTCAGCTTAATGTTTTATATGTAGCCATGCTGCCCTATTATTAGCTCCTCATAAGGTGATGTGTCCAGGGTAGGAGTTTTGTCTTTGTTCAGGTCCGAAATATAGCGTATGGGTGCTGTTTTATATCTTTCTTCTTTCTTTTTTGATTTGCCCCCTTTTTACCTCTCCCTCTCCTCTATTATATTGGGTGCCTCTTATATTATTATCGTTTTTCTATGATTTTTGCTTTATTGGCTGATTGGAACAGCCAATAGAATGCAAGATCAATCCTATTGGCTAATTAGATCAGTCAATAGGATTGAAGCTCTATACTATTGGCTGATTTCATCAGCCTTTAGGATTTTTTCACCTTTAATTCCGATTGGCTGATAGAATTCTATCAGCCAATCGGAATTCAAGGGACGCCATCTTGGATGACGTCATTTAAAGGAAAATTCATTTTTGAAGAGCCAGCGAAAGAAGAGGATGCTTCGCACCTGATGTCTTGAAGATGGAGCCGCTCCGCGACGGAAGGATGAAGATAGAAGATGTCATCTGGATGAAGACTTTTGCCCGTCTGGAGGATGACTTCTTGTCACTTGGATGAAGACTTCTCAACTGTAAGTTTTTAAGGGTTTATTGGGTGGGTTTTATTTTTAGATTAGGGGTTTGGGCAAGGAAAAAGAGCTAAATGCCCTTTTAAGGGCAATGCCCATCCAAATGCCCTTTTCAGGGCAATGGGGAGCTTAGGTTTTTTAGATAGGATTTTATTTGGGGGGTTTGGTTGTGTGGGTGGTGGGTTTTACTGTTGGGGGGTTGTTTGTATTTTTTTTACAGGTAAAAGAGCTGTTTTTTTGGGGGGGCAATGCCCCACAAAAAGCCATTTGAAAGGCTATTGGTAGTTTAGTTTAGCGTTGTTTTTTTTTTATTTTGTGGGGGGGGGGGCTTTTTTATTTTGTTAGGGCTATCAGATTAGGTGTAATTAGTTTAAATATTTGATAATTTCTTTTTTATTTTGTGTAATTTAGTGTTTTTTATTTTTTGTAATTTAGTTAATTGTATTTAATTAATGTAATTTATTTAATTTTAGTGTAATGTTAGGTGTTAGTGTGAGGCAGGTTAGGTTTTATTTTACAGGTAAATTTGTATTTATTTTAACTAGGTAGTTAAATAGTTAATAACCTATCCTATTAGACATCATGGACCCCAAATAACCTGACTATCTAGTATATACCCAAGTAGATGATATATCTAATGAGCTATTTGAAAATATAATACATACTCCTTTCGCTCCACCATCTTCTTTTAATCCCACTAAGGATGCATGCTCTTATGTTGAGCTATATCAACAGCTGGTGATGGAGGACCTTAAAAAGGTAGTTTCAAATAAAAGAAATGGCCAAAAGAAATTATGGCCTAATGAGCAAAAAGCCCTTCAAACCCTTATGAATGATTGAGAACTGGTGATCCGTCAAGTGGATAAGGGAGGGGGGATTGTCTAACAAAATTATAATGATTACATATTAGAAGCCAAACGAATTGTATTAGACCATGAATATTATAGAAAAGTAAGTACAGACCCCACTATCACCTACAGCAAATTACTCAGAAATATTATTTTAAAAGGTTTTCAGAATGGAATTTTAAATAAAAAAGAAAAAGCATATTTGATCCCTGACCACCCAAGTATTTCATTCTATTACCACGTGCCCAAGATCCATAAGGATCGACTCAAGCCCCCTGGGCGCCCAATTATAGTCGGTATTAATAGTCTAACAGATCGGCTGTCAGAGTATGTAGATTTTTATCTACAAAAGTATGTGGTTAAATTACCGTCCTACATACGTGATACCACCGAACTTTTGAACAAACTTTCTGATTATACTAAAAAGGATGAATATCTATTTCTATCCTGTGACGTAGGGGCACTATACTCCAATATAGATCACAAATAAAGTCTGGAGGTAATTAACACATATTTGGAAGGTGACATATATTTACCTGGTTCTCAGCAAAATTTCATACTGGATCTCATATCATTCATACTATCACATAATTATTTTCAATTTCTGGATGAATTATATCTACAGAGAAAAGGAATGGCTATGGGCACCAGGTTCGCCCCCAGTTTTGCTAATTTGTTTATGGGAAAATTTGAAGAAAAATACATTTATAATTCAAACTGGAGGGAGAACATGGTGTTCTATGGCTGTCACATAGATGATTTGATGTTCATCTGGAAAGGGTCATATTTATCAGTTCAGGAGTTTGTAAACAATCTGAACTCTAATGATATGGGCCTCACTTTTACATCTAACATTCAAAAAGAAAAAAAATTGAATTTCTTGATGTCTATTTAGAATGGAATTCAGATGGGGACCTTTTGTCCTCAACTTACTTCAAAAGTGTTGACAGCAACAATTTCTTGCACTTCGAAAGTAACCACCTAAATAGCTGGAAACCCAATATACCCTACAGTCAAATTAGACATATTCAAAGGAACTGTGGTAATATGGAGCTTTATGACTTACAATCAACTATCTTAATAGATAGATTTAAGGAAAAAGGATATCCTACTAATTTAATCATGGATGGTTACACAAAAGCAAGAAGTATAGATAGGAGCTCCATCCTTAAACAAGCACCTAAAAATAGAACATCTGAGCAATCAAATACAACACCCAGTCCATCCTTTATCACTCAATACAATTCTAGCCATCATATCATAAGAGACACTTTAAAGAAACACTGGCCGATTATACTAAAAGACCCTTACCTTAAAGGAAATCTTGAATCTAGCCCTAGAATGATTTTCCAATGTGCTCCTACTTTAAAACAAAAATTAGCACCTAGCAAAATAGTCGTCTCCAAAAGAAATAAGCACCATACACTACCTTTAAAGATGACAGGTTATACAAAGAAAACAGGAGCGTTCAAATGTAACAAAAAGGGGTGCTTAATGTGCAAATCTATCAACCATGGCAGCAATAGTATAACTAATCACACCACAGGTGAAACTTTTGAGATCAAAACCCACATAAATTGCAGCACAGAGTATGTGATATACATCCTTACATGTGAATGTGGATTACAATACTTAGGACGTACCTGTAGACAGATAAGAACTAGGTGGAGTAAACACAATAGGAACTTGAAGAATGGCTCCTTAAAACATAGTGTATCCAGACACAGCATACATTAACATAGGAAACGCAGTACATTTGTTATTACACCCATTGAGAGCATATCATGCTCGTATAGAGGAAACAGATACAGTCGTCTTTGTCAGAGGGAGACGTACTGGATATATAAATTCCAGTCCCTTTTTCCCCTGGGACTCAATGTATTCATAGTTCTAGCAGCCTTTTGAGATCATATATATTTACCTATTTAATTAATCTGGGGTATAGCATATACTATGATCATACTTTATCTAAACCTTATCTATCCACGTTAATTTTAAGTCCTTATCAGTTTAGCACTTACTTCTCATATCTGAGGACATTGACACATATACACATTAGATCATATATATTAATCTTAATTTTTATTCATCCTACTGATGATAGTATATAGATTTTACTACTTTATTTATTATCACACTACTTTATTTATTATCACACTAGTTTTATCTGGTCACATCTCTACTAGCTATACTAGCGATATTAGTGGCCCTCACCCACACTCATATATAATGGCACACAATATATACTACTGAGGTGGCCATGAACCCTACCACCTTGTGTATGACACAGCACTTAATATTTCTTTAGGCACACCCTTATAGGACTCACCTATTTACCATAGCGACACACATACACATTGATCACTATATACAGTGGGGCAAAAAAGTATTTAGTCAGCCACCAATTGTGCAAGTTCTCCCACTTAAGAAGATGAGAGAGGCCTGTAATTTTCCTCATAGGTATACCTCAACTATGAGAGACAAAATGTGGAAACAAATCCAGACAATCACATTGTCTGATTTGGAAAAAAATTATTTGCATATTATGGTGGAAAATAAGTATTTGGTCACTTACAAACAAGCAAGATTTCTGGCTCTCACAGACCTGTATCTTCTTCTTTAAGAGGCTCCTCTGTCCTCCACTCATTACCTGTATTAATGGCACCTGTTTGAACTTGTTATCAATATAAAAGACACCTGTCCACAACCTCAAACAGTAACACTCCAAACTCCACTATGGTGAAGACCAAAGAGCTGTTGAAGGACACCAGAAACAAAATTGTAGACCTGCACCAAGCTGGGAAGACTGAATCTGCAATAGGCAAGCAGCTTGGTGTGAAGAAATCAACTGTGGGAGCAATAATTAGAAAATGGCAGACATACAAGACCTCTGATAATCTCCTTTGATCTGGGGCTCCACGCAAGATCTCACCCGTGGGGTCAAAATGATCACAAGAACGGTGAGCAAACATCCCAGAACCACACGGGGGGACCTAATGAATGACCTGCAGAGAGCTGGGACCAACGTAACAAAGGCTATCATCAGTAAAACACTATGCCGCCAGGGACTGAGATCCTGCAGTGCCAGACGTGTCCCCCTGCTTAAGCCAGTACATGTCCGAGCCCATCTGAAGTATGCTAGAGAGCATTTGGATGATCCAGAAGCGGATTGGGAGAATGTCATATAGTCAGATGAAACCAAAGTAGAACTGTTTGGTAGAAACACAACTCGTCGTGTTTGGAGGAGAGAGAATGCTGAGTTGCAACCAAAGAACACCATACCTACTGTGAAGCATGGGGGTGGCAACATCATGCTTTGGGGCTGTTTCTCTGCAAAGGGAACAGGAAGACTTATCCGTGTACATGAAATAATGAATGGGGCCATGTATCGTGAGATTTTGAGTGCAAACCTCCTTCCATCAGCAAGGGCATTGAAGATGAAACGTGGCTGGGTCTTTCAGCATGACAATGGTCCCAAACACACCGCCCGGGCAATGAAGGAGGGGCTTCATAAGAAACATTTCAAGGTCCTGGAGTGGCCTAGCCAGTCTCCAAATCTCAACCCCATAGAAAATCTTTGGAGGGAGTTGAAATTCCATGTTGCCCAGCGACAGCCCCAAAACATCACTGCTCTAGAGGAGATCTGCATGCAGGAATGGGCCAACATACCAGCAACAGTGTGTGACAACCTTGTGAAGACTTACAGAAAACTTTTGACCTCTGTCATTGCCAACAAAGGATATATAACAAAGTATTGAGATGAACTTTTGATATTGACCAAATACTTATTTTCCACCATAATTTGCAAATAAATTATTTCCAAATCAGACAATGTGATTGTCTGGATTTGTTTCCACATTTTGTCTCTCATAGTTGAGGTATACCTATGATGAAAATTACAGGCCTCTCTCATCTTCTTAAGTGGGAGAACTTGCACAATTGGTGGCTGACTAAATACTTTTTTGCCCCACTGTAGTATAGACACTGCTTTGCATTTGCTATCGGCCCTATCAGTATTATTACTAATTATCCCTACTAGTATCATATTGTCACTATACAATAAGGTGAATGTTATTAATTTTTGTTCACTGAACACATAACTCTCGTCATGTACTAATATGAATAACAAGTTTAGTTAGATGCACATCGTTATCTTTGTTATCCACAATCAAACCGCCACACAATTGGTTTACTAGAGGGAATTTGTTCTTAGTAACAAATAAGCACTTGTATTATATTGGCATAATGTTTGATGCCCTGTTCCTGATTGGTCCACTGAAGAATGCAAGTTGGGATTAGGCTTTTTGGCAGACTGCGTGATTGATCTATATTTTTACAATTCTTGGAGACTTTTGTCTAAAAAGCGTTCCTTTATTAGTAATTACAAGTTACAATAATATGCTTTGTAGTCTTAGTTATACTGTATCCAGTTGGTGTTTGGTCGCCAACATTTGCAGTAATCACGGCGGTTGCTGACGAAGGGGCTCTAGACTTTAAATTGTACTTCCCCTAACACAATCATGCAAATCTGTAAATACATAAAACATTGTATACACCTCCCTAGAGGCACATTATCAAGATGAACAGGTTTGTGGGTGGCGATTTTTAACGTTCATCAACACAATGGAGCCCAAATGTGTTGATTGGCTACACAGAGGGTGTGTATCTAGCAATAAGCTAGGATTGGCTGAATATCTGCCAAGTTGATTGCATTCATTGTACTGCATGTTTTTTTGTCTTTTATTCATAATACGCAGCTCACTGTTTTGCTTATTAACTTAGAGACATATTACCAAGATAAACACACTTGTGAGTGGCGAATCTTGCAAATAACAATTTAACCAAACCCTAACCTTTTGATTGGTTGAACAGAAGGTGTGTTCAAGCCAACACTTGTGGATTGGCCGAACATCGGACAAACACCTAGTGCGCGCATTGTTTTGCACACTATCTAGTCTCCCATTCAAAATATACAAAAAATTGCCTTAAAAATCAGCATATTTATTAGTTTACTCAGAAAAGTCACACACTCCAAATGTTTGAAAGACCATCAGAGGAATGACGATTGCAAATTCTATGAGAATACCCATAACCAACTACTGATCAAACACGACATTTATATTTGATGGAGGTGTGTATTATCGTTAATAACAACAATGAACAGTCTATCAGATGTATTATATATGAACTATTTTTAGATCAATTGTACATTCAGTAGACCATTTGTATTATACAAATCCAATTTGCAGGTGCACTCCATAAGACTTAATACAGCTGCCGTGGTGCTGCATAGCAAATAGATACACTGTCCAATTTTATTCCAAATAGAGAATAAAAAGATGCTGCACTCACCGGTCTTAGAAGAAAAAAGTCCTTTAATTCAAAAGTTTAACAAGACATCCAAAACAAAATTACACCCAAACGTTTCGGTACCCTTCTGGTACCTTTCTCAATGGGTATGTTCCAAGTCTCCAACAAACGATCCTAACTTACTAACACCCCTATCACCCTATTTAAACCCCTAGTGTGCCCCTAACTTCTGGTTTGTCAGACCAATGCGGTTCTGTTGTGTCACTAATGCCGAACATGGAATGAGGAGAAACAGCAACGTGGCTAATTATCATAACCTCACCTCCTGTGACAGACAGGGTGCATCATCAGCATCGGCTAAATCTAGTGAGAACGCTACACCGCAACAAGCTGGCAACAACGGATGTTAGTTAAAGAGGCAGACACCTCTTAAAAATGTGAAACAAAATATGCAATTAAAATAGTGAAATTAAAACGGCTATGCATACCACTAACATAGTTTGATAATGGTGCAAGATGTATATATCCAATTAGGTAACTTATCAATTTCATGATGTCACTTATATTCTAAAGTGTCAACACAAGAAGCATTACATCCCCCTATTATCTGGAAGTGTTTTTGCATTATAATTCCATCATGCAAAAATGCCTATAATACAAGTAGCATCAATTTCCTCTTCGTTATCATTGCAGTATGGTAGAAACTCAGGTTGTTAACAACACACTCATGGCGGGTTCTTATTTGTCATCCTTTGACTATCTCACAACAAAGTAATCAGTCAGGAGAAAGATAGGCCTAGATTTGGAGTTTGGCGGTAAAAGGGCTGTTAACGCTCCGCGGGTTTTTTTCTGGCCGCACCATAAAATTAACTCTGGTATTGAGAGTCCAAAAAAATGCTGCGTTAGGCTCCAAAAAAGGAGCGTAGAGCATTTTTACCGCAAATGCAACTCTCGATACCAGAGTTGCTTACGGACGCGGCCAGCCTCAAAAACGTGCTTGTGCACGATTCTCCCATAGGAAACAATGGGGCTGTTTGAGCTGAAAAAAAACCTAACACCTGCAAAAAAGCCGCGTTCAGCTCCTAACGCAGCCCCATTGTTTCCTATGGGAAAACACTTCCTACGTCTGCACCTAACACCCTAACATGAACCCCGAGTCTAAACACCCCTAACCTTACACTTATTAACCCCTATTCTGCCGCCCCCGCTATCGCTGACCCCTGCATTACACTTTTAACCCCTAATCTGCCGCTCCGTAAACCGCCGCAACCTACGTTATCCCTATGTACCCCTAATCTGCTGCCCTAACATCGCCGACCCCTATGTTATATTTATTAACCCCTAATCTGCCCCCCACAACGTCGCCGACACCTACCTACACTTATTAACCCCTAATCTGCCGAGCGGACCTGAGCGCTACTATAATAAAGTTATTAAGCCCTAATCCGCCTCACTAACCCTATAATAAATAGTATTAACCCCTAATCTGCCCTCCCTAACATCGCCGACACTTAACTTCAATTATTAACCCCTAATCTTCCGATCGGAGCTCACCGCTATTCTAATAAATGTATTAACCCCTAAAGCTAAGTCTAACCCTAACACTAACACCCCCCTAACTTAAATATAATTTTAATCTAACGAAATAAATTAACTCTTATTAAATAAATTATTCCTATTTAAAGCTAAATACTTACCTGTAAAATAAACCCTAATATAGCTACAATATAAATTATAATTATATTATAGCTATTTTAGGATTAATATTTATTTTACAGGCAACTTGGTATTTATTTTAACTAGGTACAATAGCTATTAAATAGTTAAGAACTATTTAATAGTTACCTAGTTAAAATATTTACAAAATTACCTGTAAAATAAATCCTAACCTAAGATATAATTAAACCTAACACTACCCTATCAATAAAATAATTAAATAAACTACCTACAATTACCTACAATTAACCTAACACTACACTATCAATAAATTAAATAAACACAATTGCTACAAATAAATACAATTAAATAAACTAGCTAAAGTACAAAAAATAAAAAAGAACTAAGTTACAGAAAATAAAAAAATATTTACAAACATAAGAAAAATATTACAACAATTTTAAACTAATTACACCTACTCTAAGCCCCCTAATAAAATAACAAAGCCCCCCATAATAAAAAATTCCCTACCCTATTCTAAATTAAAAAAGTTACAAGCTCTTTTACCTTACCAGCCCTGAACAGGGCCCTTTGCGGGGCATGCCCCAAGAAGTTCAGCTCTTTTGCCTGTAAAAAAAAACATACAATACCCCCCCCCCCAACATTACAACCCACCACCCACATACCCCTAATCTAACCCAAACCCCCCTTAAATAAACCTAACACTAATCCCCTGAAGATCTTCCTACCTTGTCTTCACCATCCAGGTATCACCGATCGGTCCTGGCTCCGATATCTTCATCCAACCCAAGCGGGGGCTAGACATCCACTGAAGAAGTCCAGAAGAGGGTCCAAAGTCTTCCTCCTATCCGGCAAGAAGAGGACATCCGGACCGGCAAACATCTTCTCCAAGCGTCATCTTCTATCTTCTTCCATCCGGAGCGAAGCGGCAGGATCCTGAAGACCTCCAGCGCGGAACATCCATCCGGCCCGACGACTGATCGACGAATGACTGTTCCTTTAAGGGACGTCATCCAAGATGGCGTCCCTCGAATTCCGATTGGCTGATAGGATTCTATCAGCCAATCGGAATTAAGGTATGAATTTTCTGATTGGCTGATGGAATCAGCCAATCAGAATCAAGTTCAATCCGATTGGCTGATCCAATCAGCCAATCAGATTGAGCTCGCATTCTATTGGCTGATCGGAACAGCCAATAGAATGCGAGCTCAATCTGATTGGCTGATTGGATCAGCCAATCGGATTGAACTTGATTCTGATTGGCTGATTCCATCAGCCAATCAGAAAATTCATACCTTAATTCCGATTGGCTGATAGAATCCTATCAGCCAATCGGAATTCGAGGGACGCCATCTTGGATGACGTCCCTTAAAGGAACAGTCATTCGTCGATCAGTCGTCGGGCCGGATGGATGTTCCGCGCTGGAGGTCTTCAGGATCCTGCCGCTTCGCTCCGGATGGAAGAAGATAGAAGATGCCGCTTGGAGAAGATGTTTGCCGGTCCGGATGTCCTCTTCTTGCCGGATAGGAGGAAGACTTTGGACCCTCTTCTGGACTTCTTCAGTGGATGTCTAGCCCCCGCTTGGGTTGGATGAAGATATCGGAGCCAGGACCGATCGGTGATACCTGGATGGTGAAGACAAGGTAGGAAGATCTTCAGGGGATTAGTGTTAGGTTTATTTAAGGGGGGTTTGGGTTAGATTAGGGGTATGTGGGTGGTGGGTTGTAATGTTGGGGGGGGGGGTATTGTATGTTTTTTTTTACAGGCAAAAGAGCTGAACTTCTTGGGGCATGCCCCGCAAAGGGCCCTGTTCAGGGCTGGTAAGGTAAAAGAGCTTGTAACTTTTTTAATTTAGAATAGGGTAGGGAATTTTTTATTTTGGGGGGCTTTGTTATTTTATTAGGGGGCTTAGAGTAGGTGTAATTAGTTTAAAATTGTTGTAATATTTTTCTTATGTTTGTAAATATTTTTTTATTTTCTGTAACTTAGTTCTTTTTTATTTTTTGTACTTTAGCTAGTTTATTTAATTGTATTTATTTGTAGCAATTGTGTTTATTTAATTTATTGATAGTGTAGTGTTAGGTTAATTGTAGGTAATTGTAGGTAGTTTATTTAATTATTTTATTGATAGGGTAGTGTTAGGTTTAATTATATCTTAGGTTAGGATTTATTTTACAGGTAATTTTGTAAATATTTTAACTAGGTAACTATTAAATAGTTCTTAACTATTTAATAGCTATTGTACCTAGTTAAAATAAATACCAAGTTGCCTGTAAAATAAATATTAATCCTAAAATAGCTATAATATAATTATAATTTATATTGTAGCTATATTAGGGTTTATTTTACAGGTAAGTATTTAGCTTTAAATAGGAATAATTTATTTAATAAGAGTTAATTTATTTCGTTAGATTAAAATTATATTTAAGTTAGGGGGGTGTTAGTGTTAGGGTTAGACTTAGCTTTAGGGGTTAATACATTTATTAGAATAGCGGTGAGCTCCGATCGGAAGATTAGGGGTTAATAATTGAAGTTAAGTGTCGGCGATGTTAGGGAGGGCAGATTAGGGGTTAATACTATTTATTATAGGGTTAGTGAGGCGGATTAGGGCTTAATAACTTTATTATAGTAGCGCTCAGGTCCGCTCGGCAGATTAGGGGTTAATAAGTGTAGGCAGGTGTCGGCGACGTTGAGGGGGGCAGATTAGGGGTTAATAAATGTAATATAGGGGTCGGCGGGGGTTAGGGGCAGCAGATTAGGGGTACATAGGGATAACGTAGGTGGCGGCGATTTGCGGTCGGAAGATTAGGGGTTAATTATTTTAAGTAGCTTGCGGCGACGTTGTGGGGGGCAAGTTAGGGGTTAAGAAATATAATATAGGGGTCGGCGGTGTTAGGGGCAGCAGATTAGGGGTACATAAGTATAACGTAGGTGGCGGTCGGCAGATTAGGGGTTAAAAATTTTAATCGAGTGGCGGCGATGTGGGGGGAGCTCGGTTTAGGGGTACATAGGTAGTTTATGGGTGTTAGTGTACTTTAGGGTACAGTAGTTAAGAGCTTTATAAACCGGCGTTAGCCAGAAAGCTCTTAACTACTGCTTTTTTTCTGCGGCTGGAATCTTGTCGTTAGAGCTCTAACGCTCACTGCAGAAACGACTCTAAATACCGGAGTTAGGAAGATCCCATTGAAAAGATAGGATACGCAAATGGCGTAGGGGGATCTGCGGTATGGAAAAGTCGCGGCTGAAAAGTGAGCGTTAGACCCTTACCTACACGACTCTAAATACCGGCGGTAGCCTAAAACCAGCGTTAGGAGCCTCTAACGCTGGTTTTCACGGCTACCGCCGAACTCCAAATCTAGGCCATAGTGTCCCAACATTTAACTAAATAACATCACATAACCAGAAGAAGACCTAGATTGTCCAATCATTGCCAGATCCGGCTATAAAAACACGTTATACACGTCAACATTCAATCCTCTAGAGGAGACAGTGTCCAAACGATAGATCCAAGATGCTTCAATTTGTTGTTTGTCTGTCCCGACCTCTGCTCAACGGTGGTACATGGTCAATGACCATAGTTCTTAAGCTTGCCGCAGTATGCCCTGCTTGCATGAAATGTCTGGCAACCGGTTGGTCCGACTCTTTCTTATCAGTTGCTGTTCTTATTGCGTGGCGATGGTTGGCCATCCTTTCTTGGAACGTGGTGGAGGTCTTTCCAACATAAACCAATGAGCACGGGCGTGTCAAAATATATATCACGAAGCTGCTGGTACAGGTCAATCTATGATAGATTTTATATTTCCTCCCTGTACGTGGGTGATGGAATGTTGATCCAGTAAGCATGCTATTGCATGTAGTACAGTCTCTGCACTTAAAACAACCAGGTTTCCTGTTAGCGTCCATCAAAGTGCCTTTTTGATAGCACCTTGTTGGGTCATTATGGACCAAAATGTCCTTCAAATTGGACGCTTTCCTGTATACCATCCGTGGTGGCTTCGTTAGAGTGAAGGGGAGAGATTTATCAGATTTCACAATCTCCCAGTTCTTGCGTACCGATTTTTCCAGGATTTGATGCATGGGGGTAAATGTGGTAATCAAATTAATCCCATTAGCATTAGTCTTCTCAATCTTCGTCTTATGGAGCAGTGCCCTTCGACCGTATTGTGACAAGTTCAGTGAGGAGTTATTGATATCCACCAATCTGTAATCTCTCTCCTTGAGTTTATTTTTCATAGCATTCTCTTGGAGGACCCTGGTGTCCATGAGTGTGTTGTTCTGAGCTACTCGCATGAGTTGGGAGTTGACAACCCCTTTCTTTTGGTGTGTGGGGTGAAAGCTAGTAGACAACAGGAGAGAATTTTTATCAGTTGGTTTAGTATATAATGATGTACTAAATCTAACTGTCCCATCAACTGTGTATTTGGAAATTCTTAGGTCAAGGAATGGTATGGATTCCATGCTAGCATCATACTTGAATCGAATAGGTGATTCCAATTTGTTGAGACCCTCAATCCAATTTCGTAGAGAGTCAGAAGTGCCCCTCCATACTAGGAACACGTCATCTATGTAGCGACCATAAAGTTTAATATCAAGGATCGATAGAGTCTTCATTATAAAGGTCTCATACCATAGAATATATAGGTTGGAATATGCGGGAGCCATGCTGGAACCCATAGCAGTTCCTGCTTTCTGTAGAAAATACTCTCTCTCAAATCTGAAGAAATTTTTTTCAAGACAAAAAGTTAATAATTCCAGCAGGAACTCTATGGGGGGTCCCGCATATGCCAACGAACAACTCAACATGGTTTTGACAGCCTGTACACCCCCAACATGGGAAATAACGGTGAACAGGCTGTCAACATCCATGGTAACAAGCAAGTCATCCTCCTCCAACCAATTTACATCAAGCAGTTTTTTGATTAGTGATGGAGAGTCCAGTATAAAGAAAAATATTTTACAACTGGTTGAAGGTGATGATCAATTAACTCCTTCGAACATAATGAACCCCTGGCAGACACAATAGGTCTGCCAGGAGGATTGATTAAAGTTTTATGTATTTTGGGGAGCAGGTATAGCACAGGTATTATTGGAAACAGGATACTCATAAAATCACACTCATTTTCCATTATCATACCTGCCTCCACCCCACATTTCAAAATATGGTCTAGAGATTTATTGAAGGTATTTGTGGGGTTCCCTCTCAATTTTAGATAAGTGTTGGCATCTGATAACTGTCTATATGCCTCTTGGCGGTAGTCTGAGTAATTTTGGATTACAATAGATCCACCCTTATCTGCTGCATGTATGATAATGTTGTTATCAGATCTCAGATTTTTCAATGCTATTTTTTCATCTTTGGTAAGATTTGATGGATAACCCCTAAAGTCTACTGTTCAAAAGAGTTAGTAACCATTCTTGTGAAGCTACGAATGGAAGGATTATGGTTAACTGGATCAAAGTTGCTTGGTGCTTAAACTTACTGGACATGGTCTGTTCCTTGTCTTTAAAGAAATCCCTGATCTTTAATTGCCTTTGCAATTTATACATATCAATATTCAATTGAAACTTATCAATCATGGGAGTTGGGACAAAGGACAAACCTTTGTTCAGCAAGCTCCTTTCACTGTTACTCAAAGGGGCGATCACTCAGATTATAGATAATATCTATTTCTTTTTTGTTTTGTTTTTCCTTGTACCCTCCCCTTCTGACAATTCTTCTAGCTCTTTTCTTTTTGGCAGGGGTAAAGGGGGTTTGTTGGAAGACCTCGTGGTGATACCCCCTAAAGGGAGTTCGGTAGTACTCACTCCATTTGATGCCCCAATCTCTCCTTCTGAGGAGTCCGCCCCACTGCTGTCTACAGTATCCACATTACGTTTAATCTTAACCTGTCTCCTGCGTCTAAATTGGAAATTTGTATCATCTTTCCCGTAAAGCCATCTATAAATCTTTTTCTCACGTTAATCAGTTTCAACAGTTTTTAATTTGTTGTTTTTAAAGGAAAGCAGGTTGTTACGGTATTTATAAATTTGCATTTCCAATTTTTTTATCCAATTCTCACTAGTATCATTAATTAATACTTGATAACTCTCCTGTTTCAGATCACTGATTTCAATTTTAATCAAGTTGTATAATTTATTTGATTCTTCAACAACCAATAAAATAAGATCATAAGAACACTTGTTAAAAATTGAGCACCATTTCCTGCAAAAATCAGGATTCGATCTCTCAATAGTGGGAATGTTTTTGATTCTGAAACCCCTAGGTATATGCTTATTTTTGTGATAATTAGACAAATAAACACAGTGCAAGTGATGGTCAATCTCCCTTTTCTGTAAATGCGTTCTCACTAGATTTAGCCAATGCTGACGATGCACCCTGTCTGTCACAGGAGGTGGGGTTATAATAATTAGCCACGTTGCTGTTTCTCTTCATTCCATGTTCGGCATTAGTGACGCAACAGAACCGCATTGGTCTGACAAACCGGAAGTTAGGGGCACGCTAGGGGTTTAAATAGGGGGATAGGGGTGTTAGTAAGTTAGGATCGTTTGTTGGAGACTTGGAACATACCCATTGAGAAAGGTACCAGAAGGGTACCGAAACGTTTGGGTGTAATTGTGTTTTGGATGTCTTGTTAAACTTTTGAATTAAAGGACTTTTTTCTTCAAAGACGGTGAGTGCAGCATCTTTTTATTCTCTATTTGGAATAAAATTGGACAGTATATCTATTTGCTATGCAGCACCATGGCAGCTGTATTAAGTCTTATGGAGTGCACCTGCAAATTGGATTTGAATATTAAACAGTGAGGTTGGCACCTTGCAAATCAAAAATTATATGACATATATTAACATACATAAAGATATTGTGATCAACTTTACTGAATCTCTATTTTTCAATTTTTTCTCCTTGCAAGCCCATTTTTTTGGTCTATTGGTATAGACTTTCTTTGCTTTAAAGTGGCTAAGCATCAAGTAATTACATGATATTGGATGTTTTTACCAATTTGGAATATTGCTTAAATACTGGTTGTTTGTATGTAATATTAGTCATTCAATTGAATTGACAAAATGGATACAGCAAGTTTTTCACAAACTAACTTGCTTAATGCTGTTGATGACTCTGTGAACACAGAGGCCTTTATGTTCACAGAGGAGGATGCAGATAGAATACGGGTTGTAACAGACTTGCATGAGTTGAGAGGTGATGTGCCTCTAGAGATATACCATAAACTGCTTAATTTGCAGAAAAGGGAGATTGACCATCACTTGCACTGTGTTTATTTGTCTAATTATCACAAAAATAAATATATACCTAGGGGTTTTAGAATCAAAAACATTCCCACTATTGGGAGATCGAATCCTGATTTTTGCAGGAAATGGTGCTCAATTTTAAACAAGTGTTCTTATGATCTTATTTTATTGGTTGTTGAAGAATCAAATAGATTATACAACTTGATTAAAATTGAAATCAGTGATCTGAAACAGCAGAGTTATCAAGTGTTAATTAATGATACTAGTGAGAATTGGATAAACAAATTGGAAATGCAAATTACTAAATACCGTAACGACCTGCTTTTTTTAAAAAACAACAAATTAACAACTGTTGAAACCGATTACCGTGAGATAAAGATTTATAGATGGCTTTACTGAAAGATGATACAAATTTCCAATTTAGACGCAGGAGACAGGTTAAGATTAAACGTAATGTGGATACTGTAGACAGCAGTGGGGCGGACTCCTCAGAAGGAGAGATTGGGGCATCAAGTGGCGTGAGTAATACCGAACTCCCTTTAGGGGGTATCACCACGAGGTCTTCCAACAAACCCCCTTTACCCCTGCCAAAAAGAAATGAGGTAGGAGAATTGTCAGAAGGGGAGGGTACAAGGTAAAACACCCAAAAAAAGAAATAGATATTATCTATAATCTGAGTGATCGCCCCTTGAGTAACAGTGAAAGGAGCTTGCTGAACAAAGGTCTGTCCTTTGTCCCAACTCCCATGATTGATAAGTTTCAATTGAATATTTATATGTATAAATTGCAAAGGCAATTAAAGATCAGGGATTTCTTTAAAGACAAGGAACAGACCATGTCCAGTAAGTTTAAAGCACCAAGCAACTTTGATCCAGTTAACCATAATCCTTCCATTCGTAGCTTCACAAGAATGGTTACTAACTCTTTTGAACAGTAGACTTTAGGGGTTATCCATCAAATCTTACCAAAGATGAAAAAATAGCATTGAAAAATCTGAGATCTGATAACAACATTATCATACATGCAGCAGATAAGGGTGGATCTATTGTAATATAAAATTACTCAGACTACCGCCAAGAGGCATATAGACAGTTATCAGATGCCAACACTTATCTATAATTGAGAGGGAACCGCACAAATACCTTCAAGAAATCTCTAGACCATATTTTTAAATATGGGGTGGAGGCAGGTATGATAACGGAAAATGAGTGTGATTTTATGAGTATCTCGTTTCCAATAATACCTGTGCTATACCTGCTCCCCAAAATACATTAAAATGTAATCAATCCTCCTGGCAGACCTATTGTGTTTGCCAGGGATTCATTATGTTCGAAGGTGGCTGAGTTCATTGATCATCACCTTCAACCAGTTGTAAAATAATCTTTATCTTTTATACTGGACTCTTCATCACTAATCAAAAAACTGCTTGATGTAGATTGGTTGTAGATTGGTTGGAGGAGGATGACTTGCTTGTTACCATGGATGTTGACAGCATGTACACCGTTATTCCCCATGTTGGGGGTGTACAGGCTGTCAAAACCATGGTGAGTCATTTGTTGGCATATGCGGGACCCCCCATAGAGTTCCTGCTGGAATTATTAACTTTTTGTCTTGAAAAAAATTTCTTCAGATTTGAGAGAGAGTATTTTGTACAGATATCAGCAACTGCTATGGGTTCCAGCATGGCTCCCGCATATGCCAACCTATATATGCTATGGTATGAGACCTTTATAATGAAGACTCTATCGATCCCTGATATTAAACTTTATGGTCACTACATAGATGACGTGTTCCTCGTATGGAGGGGCACTTCTGACTCTCTACGAAATTGGATTGAGGGTCTCAACAAATTGGAATCACCTATTCGATTTAAGTATGATGCTAGCATGGAATCCATACCATTCCTTGACCTAAGAATTTCCAAATACACAGTTGATGGGACAGTTAGATTTAGTACATCATTATATACTAAACCAACTGATAAAAATTCTCTCCTGTTGTCTACTAGCTTTCACCCCACACACCAAAAGAAAGGGGTTGTTAACTCCCAATTCATGCGAGTAGCTCGGAACAACACACTCATGGACACCAGTGTCCTCCAAGAGAATGCTATGAAAAACAAACTCAAGGAGAGAGGTTACAGATCGGTGGATATCAATAACTCCTCACTGAACTTTTCACAATACGATCAAAGGGCACTGCTCCATAAAACGAAGACTGAGAAGACCAATGCTAATGAGATTAATTTGATTACCACATTTACCCCCATGCATCAAATCCTGGAAAAATCGGTACGCAAGAACTGGGAGATTGTGAAATCTGATAAATCCCTCCCCTCTAACGAAGCCACCACGGATGGTATACAGGAAAGCGTGCAATTTGAAGGACATTTTGGTCCATAATGACCCAAAAAGGTGCTATCAAAAAGGCACTTGGATGGACGCTAACAGGAAACCTGGTTGTTTTAAGTGCGGAGACTGCACTACATGCAATAGCATGCTTACTGGATCAACATTCCATCACCCACGTACAGGGAGGAAATATAAAATCTATCATAGATTGACCTGTACCAGCAGCTTCATGATATATATTTTGACCTGCCCGTACTCATTGGTTTATGTTGGAAAGACCTCCACCACGTTCCGAGAAAGTATGGCAAACCATCGCCACGCAATAAGAACAGCAATTGATAAGAAAGAGTCGGACCAAACGGTTGCCAGATATTTCATGCAAGCAGGGCATACTGCGGCAAGCTTAAGAACTATGGTCATTGACCATGTACCACCGTTGAGCAGAGGTGGGGACAGACAAACTAAGCTGTTGCAAATTGAAGCATCTTGGATCTATCATTTGGACACTGTCTCCCCTAGAGGATTGAATGTTCAACTTGACTATAACGTGTTTTTATAGCCGGATCTGGCTATGTTTAGATGATCTAGGTCTTCTTCTGGTTATGTGATGTTATTTAGTCAATGTTGGGACACTATCTTTCTCCTGACTGATTTCTTTGTTGTGAGATAGTCAAAGGATGACAAATAGGAACCCGCTATGAGTGTGTTGTTAACAACCTGAGTTTCTACCATACTACAATGATAACGAAGAGGGAATTGATGCTACTTGTATTATAGGCATTTTTGCATGATGGCATTATAATGCATACTAAACACTTCCAGATAATAGGGGGATGTAATGCTTCTTGTGTTGACACTTTAGAATATAAGTGACATCATGAAATTGATGTTACCTAATTGGATATATACATTTTGCACCATTATCAAACTATGTTAGTGGTATGCTTAGCCGTTTTAATTTCACTGTTTTAATTGCACATTTTGTTTCACATTTTTAAGAGGTGTCTGCCTCTTTAACTAACATCCGTTGTTGCCAGCTTGTTGCGGTGTTGCGTTCTCACTAGATTTATCCAATGCTGACGATGCACCCTGTCTGTCACAGGAGGTGGGGTTATGATAATTAGCCATGTTGCTGTTTCTCCTCATTCCATGTTCGGCAGTAGTGACGCAACAGAACCACATTGGTCTGACAAACCGGAAGTTAGGGGCACGCTAGGGGTTTAAATAGGGTGATAGGGGTGTTAGTAAGTTAGGATTGTTTGTTGGAGACTTGGAACATACCCATTGAGAAAGGTACCAGAAGGGTACCGAAACGTTTGGGTGTAATTGTGTTTTGGATGTCTTGTAAAACTTTTGAATTAAAGGACTTTTTTCTTCAAAGACCGGTGAGTGCAGCATCTTTTTATTCTCTATTTGGAATAAAATTGGACAGTGTATATACCTGTATATATATAGCCATTTGCAGTGAAATACCTCGCCATATACCATATAAATATTTTCTATGAATATTTCTATGACTAATTTATATCAAATAGTGTTTATATGAGTTTAATAGTTTGTTTTAATGTATTTATGTTGTTTTTGATGCAACTTTTATTTTATTCCTTTACATCAGGTCTTCAGTCGTGCTAAACTAACGCACGTTAAATTAGATCGCACTCAAGTTAACACATTTACTTTCAACTTGTAATACGCATGTAAATTAACGCGCCTGTGATATTCTTACATCATGCGCAAACGTTAGGCCACCACTTTGTATCTAGCCTAAAATCAGCTCTCAGATCTAATTGCCAAGTAAAGTTTATTATTATGTTTCCAGGTTAAATCTCCCATTCCTGAATAATTACAGAACCTTCCTCAGGTATCTGTTGCCCTTACAAGGACACTGAACCCAATATTTTTCTTTTGTGATTCAGATAGAGCATGCAATTTTAAGCAACTTTCTAATTTACTCCTATTATCAATTTGTCTTCGTTCTCGTGCTATCTTTATTTGAAAAAGAAGGCATATAAGCTAAGGAGCCAGCCAATTTTTGGTTCAGAACACTGGATAGCAGTTGTTTATTGGTGGGTGAATGTATCCACCAATCAGCAAAAACAACCCAGGCTGTACACCAAAAATGGGCTGGCATCTAAGCTTACATTCTTGCATTTCAAATAAAGATACCAAGAGAATGAAGAAAATGTGATAATAGGAGTAAATTAGAAAGTTGCTTAAAATTGCATACTCTATCTGAATCACAAAAGAAAAAAAAATGGGTTCAGTGTCCCTTTAAAACTAACATCTCTTCTCATATAATTTACTTATTCCGCTGTCTTCCCAACACTATGCTCACTTTAACATTCAGTTCAGGCCTGATTAGTATAATATAACATTTAGGTATAAAGATACAGAAGAGAAGTCCAGCACCAGATGCCAGGATAGCGAATACCTCTACAGCCACCATATATTTGCCTTTGGTGCTGAGGTAGGCTGGGATGAAGGTTACCCAAACACTGCAGAACACCAGCATACTGAAAGTGATATTCTGAGCTTCATTGTAAGTGTCCGGCAGTTTTCTGGCTAAAAAGGCAACAACAAAGCTTAGAAAAGCCAACAATCCTATATAGCCGATTCCAAAGTAGAAAGCAACCACAGATCCTTCATTGCACTGTAATATTATCTTGGAAACCTCTACTTCAGTATTATATTCCTGGAATGGTGGTGAATAAATCAGCCATACAGCAGATATCAGAACTTCCCCACATGAGCACATAAGTACCAGATATATAGACACATTTTTACCCAGGAAATTCTTCATATTTCTGCCTGGTTTTGTAGCATTAAAAGCCAAAACAACAATAACTGTTTTTGCCAACACAGAGGAAATGGCAGCAGTGAAAACATTTCCAAAAGCGACTTGCCGAAGCAGACAGGACATTTTTGTAGGTTTTCCAATGAATAAGAAGGGGCAATAGAAGGACAGAATGAGGGTAATGAGGAGTATGAAGCTGAGGTTCTGGTTATTGGCTTTTATAATTGGACTATCCTTGTGTTTAATAAATATCCCAATCACGAAAACAGTAACAGCTGACAGAGAAGCAGCTAGCACCACAAGAACTAAACCCAACGGGTCATGATATGAGAGGAACTCTATCTGCCGTGGGACACACTCATCTCTTCTGGGATTAGACCACTGATCCTGTGAGCATCTCATGCAGTTTTCCATATCTAAAAAAAAACAGATTAAATAAATGTAAGATTAATACACAGCAAGTGAATTCTAACATACAGATGTATCATGCAAAGCTAGTATGTGAGATGCTGTTATAGTTGTTTTGTAAAACACTTTATCAGAAAATACAGACACTGGAATAAACCTCTGCTTTGTCTACCAATCCCCTAACCCTACCTTCCCTTTTTGTGACCACTACCATTTAACCCACAGTCTAACTCTACCACTCATTGTCCCATTACCCTCTGCTTCTTCTCATATATGAAGGAACATCCCAGCTTTAGACCCTCTCTCAATCCTGCTAAGCCTTACTGCTGCTCATTACATCTATTATTTGTCTTCTACCCTGGGACACAGCTACACATGACACTCTACTCCACTCCAAATCAATCTCCTGCCCCCCCCCCCCGGGCCACTTGGATTAAAGCAGCTATTGATCAGTCCATCCAATTTATACTTCTAAAATTGACCATGA